>NW_024404559.1:40000-88677 GCF_905171775.1 Rana temporaria | reverse complement strand
AAAAAAAAAAATGGCGTGGAGTTCCCCCAAAAATCCACACCAGACCCCTTACCCGAGCACGTTAACCTGGCGGGCCGCAGGAAAAGAGAGGGGGGACAAGAGAGCGCCACCCCCCCTCTGAACGTACCAGGCCACATGCCCTCAACATGGGGAGGATGTCCTCACCCGTCGCAGGATACTGACAGCGCTGGAGCGGGGATCAAAAGTGGATTACCATCGCTGGATTTTTTTTTTCTTTTTTACTAAAGGACTTGGTAAAGGGGTCTTCCAGATTCTGATAAACCCCCCCCGCCCGCAGACCCCCACAACCACCGGATGAGGCCCTTGTCCCCATCAACATGGGGACATCCTCCACATGTTGAGGGCATGTGGTCTGGTATGGTTCAGGAGAGGGGGGGAACTCCACGCCATTTTTTTTTTAATTTGGGGTGGAGTTCCCCTTAAAATCCACACCAGACCTGAAGGGTCTGGAATAAATATTTGGGGGGAACCCCACGTCATTTTTTTTAAATTGACAGGGGGGGTACCCCTTAATATCCATACCAGACCTGAAGGGCCTGGTAATTGAATTTGGGGGGACCCCCACGCTTTTTTTTTTTTACTTAACCCCTTCCCCGCCCCCTAGTGTTAACACCTTCACTGCCAGTGGCATTTTTATAGTAATCCAATGCATTTTTATAGCACTGATCGCTATAAAAATGCCAATGGTCCACAAATGTGTCAAAAGTGTCCGCCATAATGTCGCAGTAAAAAACGCTTATTGCGATTTTTTGTTTTTTTTAGAAAAATATGTAGAAGAATACGTATCGGACTAAACTGAGGAAAAAAAATGTTTTTTTTATATATTTTTGGGGGATATTTATTATTATAGCAAAAAGTAAGAATTTTTTTTTTTTTTCAAAATTGTCGCTCTATTTTTGTTTATAGCGCAAAAACTAAAAACCGCAGAGGTGATCTAATACCACCAAAAGAAACCTCTATTTGTGGGGAAAAAAGGACGCCAATTTTGTTTGGGAGCCACGTCGCACGACTGCGCAATTGTCAGTTAAAGCGACGCAGTGCCGAATCGCAAAAAGTCCTCTGGGCAGCAATATGATCCGGGGGTTAAGTGGTTAAATTACTTTTTTTTTCCCTTCAGAAATGACACTTTGTGCAGGGACAGTTCTAAACACGGGAAACATGCGCTATTTCACAGGCATACTATTGACACCCCCCCAGGTACGAAATTTAAAGGAATATTTCACTTTTATTGTTTCATTTTAAGCATTATTAAAATCACTGCACCCGAAAATACGGACGTTTTTAAAACTTTTTTTTTTGCATTGATTCATGTCCCCTGGTGCAGGACCCGGGTCCCCAAACACTCCCCTGAGACAGGACCCGGGTCCCCAAACACTCCCCTGAGACAGGACCCTGGTCCCCAAACACTCCCCCTGGGGCAGGACCCGGGTCCCCAAACACTCCCCCTGGGGCAGGACCCGGGTCCCCAAACACTCCCCTGGGACAGGACCCTGGTCCCCAAACACTCCCCCTGGGGCAGGACACGGGTCCCCAAACACTCCCCCTGGGGCAGGACCCGGGTCCCCAAACACTCCCCCTGGGGCAGGACCCGGGTCCCCAAACGCTCCCCTGGGGCAGGACCCGGGTCCCCAAACACTCCCCTGGGACAGGACCCGGGTCCCCAAACACTCCCCTGGGGCAGGACCCGGGTCCCCAAACGCTCCCCTGGGGCAGGACCCGGGTCCCCAAACGCTGCCCTGGGGCAGGACCCGGGTCCCCAAACGCTCCCCTGGGGCAGGACCCGTGTCCCCAAACACTCCCCTGCGGCAGGACCCGGGTTTTTTTTTTTAAATGTGTCCCGTCCCGACGAGCTCGCACGCAGAAGCAAACGCACACGTGAGCAGCACCCGCATATAAAAACTGCACACGTGAGGTGTCACCGCGATCGTTGGAGTGAGAACAATAATTCTACCCCTAGACCTCCTCTGTGACTCAAAACATGTTTTTTTTTTTTTTTTTTTTTTTAAACGTCGCCTATGGAGATTTTTAAGAGTAAAAGTTTGTCGCCATTCCACGAGCGGACGCAACTTTTGAAGCGTGACATGTTGGGTATCAATTTACTCGGCGTAACATTATCTTTCACAATTTCCCCAAAAATTGGGCTAACTTTACTGTTTTACTTTTTAAGTCCAAAAGGTGTATTTTTTATCCAAAAAGGTGCGCTTGTAAGACCGCTGCGCAAATACAGCGTGACAATAAAGTATTGCAACGACCACCATTTTATTCTCTAGGGTGTTAGAACCCCCAAACATTATATGTTTTTTTTTCTAAGTAATTTTCTAGCAAAAAAAAAAGTTTTTAACAAATGTCAGAAAGAGGCTCAGTCCTTAACCCCATCATTACCAGGCACTTAAACCCCCTTCCTGCCCAGACCAATTTTCAGCTTTCAGCGCTGACGTATTTTGAATGAAAATTGCGCGGTCATACAACGCTGTACCCAAATTATATTTTTATCCTTTTTTCCCCACAAATAGAGCTTTCTTTTGGTGATATTTGATCATCTCTGCGTTTTTTTTTTTTTTGCGCTATGAACAAAAATAGAGCGACAATTCTTTGAAAAAAAAAACACAATTTTTTACTTTTTGTTATAATAATATCCCAATTTTTGTAAAAAAAACAAAAAAACGTTTTTTCCCTCAGTTTAGGGCGATACGTATTCTTTTACATATTTTTGTTAAAAAAAAATCGCAATAAGCGTATATTGATTGGTTTGCGCAAAAGTTATAGGGCCAGATCCACATAGAATTGGATAGGTGCAGCGTATCAGAGATACGCTACGCCGCCGTATCTTGCCTGGCTTTAAGTCAAATCCAGGAAGATTTTGCGCCGTAAGTTACGGCGGCGTAATGTATTTCTGGCGGCGGAATTGAAAAACGGCGGGTAGGGGGCGTGATTCATTTTAATAAAGCGCGTACCCGCAGCGAATGAACTGCGCATGCTCCGTCGCAACAACGTAATTTTTTTAACTTAGACGTGACTTACGTCCATTCCTATTCACGGACGACTTGCGCATAAAAAAAAAAAATTAAAAATTTGACGCGGGAACGACGGCCATACTTAACATGGCAAGTCTATCTATTCGCCGCAAAATAGCATCTTTGACTATACGCCAGAAAAAGCCGACTACAGACGACGTAAGAGAATGCAACGGCCGTTTGTACGTTCGTGGATCATCGTAAAAAGCTAATTTACATACCCGGCGCGGAAAATGACGCAAACTCCACCCAGCGGGCGCCAAAGTATTGCATCTTAGATCCGAAGGCGTACGCCTGTCGGATTAAACCCAGATGCCGTCGTATCTTGGTTTGAGGATTCAAACTAAAGATACGACGCGGGAGAATTGAAAGTACGCCGGAGTATCAGTAGATACGCCGGCGTACTCGCTATGTGGATCTGGCCCATAGCGCCTACATAGGGGATAGATTTATTTTTTATTTTTTATTAGTAATGGCGGCGATCTGCAATATATTTTTTTATTTGTCAGGCCTGCGACATTGCGGCACATCGGACACTTTTGACACTATTTTGGGACCATTCATATTTACACAGCGAACAGTGCTATAGTAATGCACTGATTACTGTATAAATGTGACTGGCAGGGAAGGGGTTAACACTAGGGGGCGAGGAAGGGGTTAAATGTATTCCCTGGGAGTGATTCTTACTGTGTGGGGGGAGGGGGGTGACTGGGGGAGGTGACAGATTTGTGTTCCTATGTACAAGGGACACACCATCTGTCTCCTCTCTCCTCTGACAGGACGTGGAGCTCTGTGTTTACACCCCATCATTACACACAGAGCTCCACGTCCCTGCTGTCACTGCCGATCACGTGTACCTGACGGATATCACGGCCTCCAGGCACGCGCATCGTCACAGCGAAGCGCCGTGCACAGTGTTTCCCCGCTGCGTGCCCGGGGAATGCACATAAGAGGACGTCCACCCGGCAGTTGAGAGCCGCGCTGTGGACGTCTTTCGTCTACAGCGCGGGTCTCAAGTGGCTAAAAATCATTTTCGGCCCGAGGATTACATAAAACCCCCAAAGCATGATATCTCCTCAGAGTTATTTCCAGGTATTGCGGGCTCTGGCTCTTTGATTGGCCGGAAGCCGCGATGACGTCACTCCTGTCACAATTGCGCGCGGGAGCCGCTGGTCACGGAACAGCTACTGAAGAAACGGCACGAGCGCGGGGCACCTTTGGGCTCCACAAGGAGAGTAGTAATGCGGCAAACAGTGGGTGTGGCCATATTGCTACTGCTGACATAATCGCCTTGCCTCCCCCCCCCCCCCAATGATGCCGAACCTGCCCCCAGGCCGCCGCCCGCAGCTCCCGGGCAGGGACAGATTTGTGTGTGACTATCTTGGCTACTTGGGAGCCGCATTCTGATCTGAATAATGTGTCCGGGTTTCAGTCCGCCTGAAAAACCTGGACACGTGATTCAAAACACGGACTGTCCGGGTGAATCCTGAACAGATGGCAACCCTAAATGTAATGCAGAGCAGATCGCGCTGCATTTCCTCCTTCCTGGGTATGCTGGCCGAGGACACCGGGAGGCTGACGCGGAAGTGACGTCATACACGTTGCTTTCCGGGTCATCAACAAGAAGGGGAGGAGAGCGGATGTGCATACACTCTGCTCCTCCCCCCTACCCGAAGGCACCCGCTATACCAGTCCCCGGGCTACAGATGGGCAAGCTGAGCCCAGGATACATGCAGGGGCGGCCCATCAATTAAGGGCACACGGGCGCCGCCCCTCACTGTCATCCACCGCCTCCCCTTTCAGAACACCAGACCATGGATTCCAATGGGGAGGGGTCATCTTTTTTTAAAGCCAGAGGCTCTAATAGTCTTCAATATAGGGTGGGCTCGCGTCGCAGAGAGTGCGCTCCGATCCCACCCAGGACTGTTGTAACACCGATCCTCCTCCCGGGCCAATCGGGAAGCAGCCTTTGACACCGGTCTCCCGATTGCCTCAAAAGGACAGGCGATCCTATTGGACGCCTAGGAGGAGGGGAGGAGCTGGAAGCTGTCATGGGAGAGAGAACTCAGAGTCGAGCCGCTACACGCAGCCTGCCACCTGCCACCTGCCATACGCGCCGCTTGGGGGGGTAGTTATGTGCCACTCAGGGGGGGTGGTTGCTGCCCCCCCCCCCAAACAAACGGCATGGGTTCTCCCTCCCTCCCCAGGCCCTTTGGATCTGGTATGGATTTTAAGGGGAACCCCATCCCAAAAAAAACTAAAAATGTAGTGGGTTCCCTCTCAAAATCCATACCAGACTCTTATCCAAGTATACAGCCGGGCAGGTCGGGAAAGGTGGGGCTGGACCGGTGCCCCCCCCCCTTCTGAACCATACCAGGCCACATGCCCTCATCATGGGGGGGAGGGTCGCTTTGGGGCTTCCTCTCCAAAGCATCTTGGGAACAAGGGCCTCTTCCCCACAACCCTGGCCGGTGGTTGTGGGGGGTCTGAAGGTGGGGGGGGGGCTTATCGGGATCTGGAAGTCCCCCTTTCTGTCTTTTAATTCCTAATGTTAGAGATTTGGTTAAAGAATTGATTTTATTTTTCGATCCAATCAGCCAGCGGCAGCTGCGATATTTGTACCGGGGTGCAGATTAATGACTGGCGCCGCCGCTGTTCGCACGTTAATCGTTCACCTGGATGTTTTATATACGGATGGAACGTCTGACTGACCCTGAATGCAGCTAGAAATGCTTCCAAGGTCGGCGTGTCCCGAGTCTGACCCCCCCCCCCCCCCATACACTTGTGTACATGCGGCCCGAGGCGTCCTTTCCTCGCAGGGATAATTATCACCTGAACTGGGAGCGCCGGGGTCACGGGATAAACTCCTCGTTCTCCCATAATCTCCCCCCGAACACTCGCCCCCCGGAGGGCGCGATGCGACGTGCGGAACGCCGTGCGGACGCAGCGATTCTCCGGCCTCCTCGGGGTTTACGGCCCATTTACTGCCCTTCTTATCTCTACAAAGTGTTGAGGTCTGAAGTGAGCTGTGAGATTTGTGTTTTCTTATCTTCTCGCCTCTCCGAGGTGAACGCTCCTTTGTTGACTCTCCAGCTCGCCGGCCTTCTGAACGTCTGGAAGGGATTTTTTCCCTTCAAAATCGAAGTTCAAAAATAAAAAGATGGCGGCCGGTGTGAAAACCGACACGTCTTCTGTGTGTTGAGCAAATTTGGCCTTCGCAGCTTTACCACAACCCCCACAGGAGAACGTGGGAGTCCATTGTTGGTGTCAGTGATAATAACCCCCAGCATTGGTGTCAGTAGCCTCAATAATAACCCCCAGCATTGGTGTCAGTAGCCTCAATAATAACCCCCAGCATTGGTGTCAGTAGCCTCAATAATAACCCCCCCAGCATTGGTGTCAGTGGCCTCAATAATAACCCCCCCAGCATTGGTGGCAGTGCTGCAATCATAACCCCCAGCATTGGTGTCAGTGATAATAACTACCGGCATTGGTGTCAGTAGCCTCAATAATAACCCCCAGCATCAGTGTCAGTAGCCTCAATAAGAACCCCCAGCATTGGTGTCAGTGGCCGCAATAATAACCCCCAGCATTGGTGTCAGTAGCCTCAATAATAACCCCCAGCATTGGTGTCAGTAGCCTCAATAATAACCCCCGGCATTGGTGTCAGTAGCCTCAATAATAACCCCCGGCATTGGTGTCAGTAGCCTCAATAATAACCCCCAGCATTGGTGTCAGTAGCCTCAATAATAACCCCCGGCATTGGTGTCAGTGCTGCAATCATAACCCCCAGCATTGGTGTCAGTGCTGTAATCATAACCCCCAGCATTGGTGTCAGTGCTGCAATCATAACCCCCAGCATTGGTGTCAGTGCTGTAATCATAACCCCCAGCATTGGTGTCAGTGGCTGCAATAATAACCCCCAGCATTGGTGTCAGTGACCACAATAATAACCCCCAACAGTGGTATCAGTACTAGTAACCCCCCAACCCAAACACAACATTGGTGGCCAGTATGATTGATAATCATGTATGGAGCTGACATGACGGGTTTGTGTTCCCCCTCCTCCCCCATTTCTCAGCTCTGTAACATCCAATGACACACACAGTGCAATCAGCGCCTGCTGAACGAACACAAAACAAGTGTTTTCCTTCCCTGATATCTATAAAGGAAGAAATGTCTGCAATGTGTGTCTGGTGACCATGAAATGCGACTTGTCGGGAAACGTCTTTGTAACATTGTATCTGATCTGTTCTGGATAATGAGGCCGATATCTCGCCATCCTCTCCCGGCCAATCGTTCCTCTCCATATAAATCTGAGATATAAACCGCCTGAGACCCAGAAACAGTCTCCATTATAAGTCCTGGAATGTCCTGACCTCCCTGGAGAAGCTGGGAATGCGTGACGCAGAAAAATCACCACAAATCGGCGGCTCCTTACCAATACAAATCCGGCCTCTGCTGCCATAATTTATTATTATTTTCTACATACACTTTATTATTGGACTTCAAATGGAGACATAAACCCTTCTCCTAATGGTGGCCCTGGGCATTCACTCAACGGTATCCCCCAAGCCTTCACCCAACGGTATCCCTTAGTCTTCACTCAACAGTGGCCCCGGGCCTTCACCCACCGGTATCCCTGAGCCTTCACCCACCGGTATCCCTGAGCCTTCACCCACCGGTATCCCTGAGCCTTCACCCACCGGTATCCCTGAGCCTTCACCCACCGGTATCCCTGGGCATTCACTCAACGGTATCCCTGAGCCTTCACTCAACAGTGGCCCTGGGCCTTCACCCAACGGTATCCCCCAAGCCTTCACCCAACGGTATCCCCCAAGCCTTCACTCAACAGTGGCCCCGGGCCTTCACCCACCGGTATTCCTGAGCTTTCACCCAATGGTATCCCTGGGCCTTCACACAATGGTATCCCTGAGCCTTCACCCAATGGTATCCCTGGGCCTTCACCCAACCATATCCCCAGGCCTTTACCCAACGGTATCCCTGAGTCTTCACCCAACAGTATCCCCAGGCCTTCACCCAACGGTATCTCCCAAGCCTTCACCTAACAGTATCCCAGAGCCTTCACCAAACAGTATCCCCAGGCCTTTACCCGACGGTATCCCCAGGTCTTCACCCAACGGTATCCCCCGGGCCTTTACCCAACCGTATCCTGCCCCAGGCCTTCACCCAACAGTATTCCCAGGCCTTCACCCAATCGTATCCCTCGGGCCTTCACCCAACCATATCCCCAGGCCTTTACCCAACAGTATCCCCAGGCCTTTACCCAACCATATCCCCTGGGCCTTCACCCAATGGTATTCCTCTGGCCTTCACCCAACAGTATCCCCGGGCGTTCGCCCAATGGTATCCTCCGGCCTTCGCCCAATGGTATCCTTGGGCTTTCACCTAACGGTATTCCTCGGGCCTTCACCCAATGGTATCCTGGGGCCTTCACCCAACGGTATCCTGGGGCCTTCACCCAACGGTATCCTGGGGCCTTCACCCAACGGTATCCTAGGGCATTCACCCAACGGTATTCCTTGGGCCTTTACCCAACGCTATTCCTTGGGCCTTTACCCAACGCTATTCCTTGGGCCTTCACCCAACGCTATTCCTTGGGCCTTCACCCAACGCTATTCCTTGGGCCTTCACCCAACGCTATTCCTTGGGCCTTCTCCCAACGCTATTCCTTGGGCCTTCTCCCAACGGTATTCCTTGGTCCTTCACCCAACGGTATTCCTTGGTCCTTTACCCAACGGTATTCCTTGGTCCTTCACCCAACGGTATTCCTTGGTCCTTCACCCAACGGTATTCCTTGGTCCTTCACCCAACGGTATTCCTTGGTCCTTCACCCAATGGTATTCCTTGGTCTTTCACCCAACGGTAGTCCTTGGGCCTTCAAACAACAGTATCCTTGGGCCTTGACCCAACGGTACCCAAGGGCCTTTGCCTAACGGTATCTCTGGATGACGGCACAAATCTGAGAGATGATTCCAGAAGAAGTCACATGACCGATGGATTTATTATCCCGGAGTTCAGATTTAGGCCTCATTCACACGGGTGTAGGAATCCATACTCCCCTGGGATGGGCCCTCTTCAGTTGCCCGGGATGCTCAGGTGTTCCATGCGGGGCGTGCAGGCAGCCTGCTGAAAGTAATGACAGGTCACCAGCTGCATGGACCTCCATGTGCATTGCGGATTCCCATGCATGCGGGTCCGATGCAAGGATCTGGATATAAGCAGACTCTGTTCTGATCCACACTCAGGGATGCCCATGGAGGTCCATGCAGCCACTGACCTGTCATTACTTTCAACAGGCTACCTACCTGTCCCTGCATGGAACACCTGTGCACCACGGGAGGTGAAGACGGCCTTTCCCGCGGGTGGAAAGATCGCTACGCCTGAGTGAATGAGGCCTTGGAGTGACATAAAGTCACCACCTGATGGATGAGGTCTCAGTGGTTGAGTGTTGGATTTGGTGTCGGATCCGGTTGTGTGTTGGATTTGGTGTCGGATCCGGTTGTGTGTTGGATTTGGTGTCGGATCCGGTTGTGTGTTGGATTTGGTGTCGGATCCGGTTGAGTGTTGGATTTGGTGTCGGATCCGGTTGTGTGTTGGATTTGGTGTCGGGATCCGGTTGTGTGTTGGATTTGGTGTCGGATCCGGTTGTGTGTTGGATTTGGTGTCGGATCCGGTTGTGTGTTGGATTTGGTGTCGGATCTGGTTGAGTGTTGGATTTGGTGTCGGATCCGGTTGAGTGTTGGATTTGGTGTCGGATCCGGTTGAGTGTTGGATTTGGTGTCGGATCCGGTTGTGTGTTGGATTTGGTGTCGGATCCGGTTGAGTGTTGGATTTGGTGTCGGATCCGGTTGAGTGTTGGATTTGGTGTCGGATCCGGTTGAGTGTTGGATTTGGTGTCGGATCCGGTTGTGTGTTGGATTTGGTGTCGGATCCGGTTGAGTGTTGGATTTGGTGTCGGATCCGGTTGAGTGTTGGATTTGGTGTCGGATCCGGTTGAGTGTTGGATTTGGTGTCGGATCCGGTTGTGTGTTGGATTTGGTGTGGGATCCGGTTGTGTGTTGGATTTGGTGTCGGATCCGGTTGTGTGTTGGATTTGGTGTCGGATCCGGTTGGATTTGGTGTCGGATCCAGTTGGATTTGGTGTCGGATCCGGTTGTGTGTTGGATTTGGTGTCGGATCCGGTTGAGTGTTGGATTTGGTGTCGGATCCGGTTGAGTGTTGGATTTGGTGTCGGATCCGGTTGTGTGTTGGATTTGGTGTGGGATCCGGTTGTGTGTTGGATTTGGTGTCGGATCCGGTTGTGTGTTGGATTTGGTGTCGGATCCGGTTGGATTTGGTGTCGGATCCAGTTGGATTTGGTGTTGGATCCGGTTGTGTGTTGGATTTGGTGTCGGATCCGGTTGAGTGTTGGATTTGGTGTCGGATCCGGTTGAGTGTTGGATCCAGTTGTGTGTTGGATTTGGTGTCGGATCCCGGTGGCGTGTGTTGGATTTGTGTCGGATCGGTTGAAGTGGTTGGATCGGTGTGTGTTGGATATGGTGTCGGATCCGGTTAGAGTGTGGATTTGGTGTCGGATCCGGTTGAGTGTTGGATTTGGTGGCGGATCCGGTTGTGTGTGGATTTGGTGTCGGATCCGGTTGAGTGTTGGATTGGTGTCGGAATCCGGTTGAGTGTTGGATTTGGTGTCGGATCCGGTTGTGTGATGGAGTTGTGGAATCTAGGCGGGTATGAGGTTTGATTTGTGACGATCCGGTTTTTTGTATTTGGTGTCGAATCCGGGGGTGTGTGTTGGATTTGGTGTCGGATCCGGTTGTGTGTTGGATTTGGTGTCGGGTTCCGGTTGTGTGTTGGATTTGGTGTCGGATCCCGGTTGTGTGGTTGGATTTGTTGTCGGATCCGGGTTGGTTGGTGTCGGATCAGTTGGATTTGGTGTCGGATCCGGTTGTGTGTTGGATTTGGTGTCGGGATCCGGTTGTGTGTTGGATTTGGTGTCGGATCCGGTTGTGTGTTGGATTTGGTGTCGGATCCGGTTGTGTGTTGGATTTGGTGTCGGATCCGGTTGAGTGTTGGATTTGGTGTCGGATCCGGTTGAGTGTTGGATTTGGTGTCGGATCCGGTTGTGTGTTGGATTTGGTGTCGGATCCGGTTGAGTGTTGGATTTGGTGTCGGATCCGGTTGTGTGTTGGATTTGGTGTCGGATCCGGTTGTGTGTTGGATTTGGTGTCGGATCCGGTTGTGTGTTGGATTTGGTGTCGGGTTCCGGTTGAGTGTTGGATTTGGTGTCGGATCCGGTTGTGTGTTGGATTTGGTGTCGGATCCGGTTGTGTGTTGGATTTGGTGTCGGATCCGGTTGTGTGTTGGATTTGGTGTCGGATCCGGTTGGATTTGGTGTCGGATCCGGTTGTGTGTTGGATTTGGTGTCGGATCCGGTTGAGTGTTGGATTTGGTGTCGGATCCGGTTGAGTGTTGGATCCAGTTGTGTGTTGGATTTGGTGTCGGATCCGGTTGAGTGTTGGATTTGGTGTCGGATCCGGTTGAGTGTTGGATCCGGTTGTGTGTTGGATTTGGTGTCGGATCCGGTTGAGTGTTGGATTTGGTGTCGGATCCGGTTGTGTGTTGGATTTGGTGTGGGATCCGGTTGAGTGTTGGATTTGGTGTCGGATCCGGTTGTGTGTTGGATTTGGTGTCGGATCCGGTTGAGTGTTGGATTTGGTGTCGGATCCGGTTGTGTGTTGGATTTGGTGTGGGATCCGGTTGAGTGTTGGATTTGGTGTGGGATCCGGTTGTGTGTTGGATTTGGTGTCGGATCCGGTTGGATTTGGTGTCGGATCCAGTTGGATTTGGTGTCGGATCCGGTTGTGTGTTGGATTTGGTGTCGGATCCGGTTGAGTGTTGGATTTGGTGTCGGATCCGGTTGAGTGTTGGATCCAGTTGTGTGTTGGATTTGGTGTCGGATCCGGTTGAGTGTTGGATTTGGTGTCGGATCCGGTTGAGTGTTGGATCCGGTTGTGTGTTGGATTTGGTGTCGGATCCGGTTGAGTGTTGGATTTGGTGTCGGATCCGGTTGTGTGTTGGATTTGGTGTGGGATCCGGTTGAGTGTTGGATTTGGTGTCGGATCCGGTTGAGTGTTGGATTTGGTGTCGGATCCGGTTGTGTGTGGAGATGTCGGAATCCTCAGGCTGGATCTATGAAGGTTTCTCTTTACCAACGTCCAATTTTTCGTCTTTCGCTGTCCTACAATGTGAGGCGCTGAGTGTTGGATTTGGTGTCGGATCCGGTTGTGTGTTGGATTTGGTGTCGGATCCGGTTGAGTGTTGGATTTGGTGAGGCGCTGTGTGTTGGTGGATAGGAGATAAGCTACAATGGCACGCTTTGTCTCCTCAGGGTATTCTGAATCCCGTATTTTGCTGCGTGCATTCTCTGGCTTTTTTTGGCTGGAGGAGTTCTTCGCCTCTCAGTGGGAAGCAGTGCGGCGGTGCGTCAACGGGAACACCACCTGTGACCGGTGAGAAGGAGGAGGACGCCGCCGCCGAAGAGGAATATCTGCTGCAAGGTAGACCGTCTGATCACACCTCAGGGAAACTCTCCATCCCCCATATATTACAGCTGATGGACTCCTTTTCCTCCATGGGTAAGACCATACTGGGGGGTGGGGGGTAAGACCATACTGTGGGGGGTAAGGCCATACTGGGGGGGGAAAGACCCTACTGTGGGGGGTAAGGCCATACTGGGGCAGTAATACTATACTGCGGGGGCAGGGTCGGGGGGTAAGACCGTACTGGGGGGGAGGGTAAGACCATACTGTGTGGGGTAAGACCGTATTGTGAAGCGTAAGGCCATACTGGGGGGTGAGGCCATACTGTGTGGGGTAAGACCGTACTGTGGTGGGTAAGGACATACTGGGACGATCAGACCAGGGCCGGCCCTATGATGGGACCGGGTGGTACCATGGGTACCAGGCAACACTTTTAGGGGGGCAGCATACTGATGCCCGCCAGCCCGTTCCTCCAGCTCCGCTACCCAAATAAAATTGATGTCCTTATTTCCCCACAAATAGAGCTTTCTTTTGGTGATATTTGATCACCGATGCAGTTTTTATTTTTTGTGCTATAAATATATATATTTTTTAACTTTTTGCTATAATAAATATCCCCAAAATTTAGAAAAATAAACTATTTTCTTCAGTTTAGGCCAATATGTATTCTTCTACATATTTTTGGTACCAAAAAAAAAAACACAATTAGCGTACATTGATTATTTTGCGCAAAAGACATTGTGGCCGCCGGCAATTCACAGGTCCCTTTATACTCCTATATACATGTATAGAGCCATGACAGGTCCTCGTTATACTCCTATATACATGTATAGAGCCATGACAGGTCCTCTTTATACTCCTATATACATTTATAGAGCCAAGACAGGTCCTCTTTATATTCCTTTACATGTATAGAGCCATGACAGGTCCTCTTTATACTCCTATACATGTATAGAGCCATGACAGGTCCTCTTTATTCTCCTATATACATGTATAGAGCCATGACAGGTCCTCTTTATACTTCTTTATACATGTATAGAGCCATGACAGGTCCTCTTTATTCTCCTATATACATGTATAGAGCTATGACAGGTCCTCTTTATACTTCTATATACATGTATAGAGCCATGATGGGTTCTCTTTATACTCCTATATACATGTATAGAGCCATGACAGGTCCTCTTTATACTCCTATATACATGTATAGAGCCATGACAGGTCCTCTTTATACTTCTATATACATGTATAGAGCCATGACAGGTCCTCTTTATACTTCTATATACATGTATAGAGCCATGACAGGTCCTCTTTATACTCCTATATACATGTATAGAGCCATGACAGGTCCTCTTTATACTCCTATATACATGTATAGAGCCATGACAGGTCCTCTTTATACTCCTATATACATGTATAGAGCCATGACAGGTCCTCTTTATACTCCTATATACATGTATAGAGCCATGACAGGTCCTCTTTATACTCCTATATACATGTATAGAGCTATGACAGGTCCTCTTTATACTTCTATATACATGTATAGAGCCATGATGGGTTCTCTTTATACTCCTATATACATGTATAGAGCCATGACAGGTCCTCTTTATACTCCTATATACATGTATAGAGCCATGACAGGTCCTCTTTATACTTCTATATACATGTATAGAGCCATGACAGGTCCTCTTTATACTCCTATATACATGTATAGAGCCATGACAGGTCCTCTTTATACTCCTATATACATGTATAGAGCCATGACAGGTCCTCTTTATACTCCTATATACATGTATAGAGCCATGACAGGTCCTCTTTATACTCCTATATACATGTATAGAGCCATGACAGGTCCTCTTTATACTCCTATATACATGTATAGAGCTATGACAGGTCCTCTATATACTCCTATATACATGTATAGAGCCATGACAGGTCCTCTTTATACTCCTATATACATGTATAGAGACATGACAGGTCCTCTTTATACTCTTATATACATGTATAGAGCCATGACAGGTCCTCTTTATACTCCTATATACATGTATAGAGCCATGACAGGTCCTCTTTATACTCCTATATACATGTATAGAGCCATGACAGGTTCTCTTTATACACCTATACATGTATAGAGCCATGACAGGTCCTCTTTATACTCCTATATACATGTATAGAGCCATGACAGGTCCTCTTTATACTCCTATATACATGTATAGAGCCATGACAGGTCCTCTTTATACTCCTATATACATGTATAGAGCCATGACAGGCCCTCTTTATACTCCTATATACATGTATAGAGCCATGACAGGTCCTCTTTATACTCCTATATACATGTATAGAGCCATGACGGGTCCTCTTTATACTCCTATATACATGTATAGAGCCATGACAGGTCCTCTTTATACTCCTATACATGTATAGAGCCATGACAGGTCCTCTTTATACTCCTATATACATGTATAGAGCCATGACGGGTCCTCTTTATACTCCTATATACATGTATAGAGCCATGACAGGTCCTCTTTATACTCCTATATACATGTATAGAGACATGACAGGCCCTCTTTATACTCCTATATACATGTATAGAGCCATGACAGGTCCCTTTATACTCCTATATACATGTATAGAGACATGACAGGTCCTCTTTATACTCCTATATACATGTATAGAGCCATGACAGGTCCTCTTTATACTCCTATACATGTATAGAGCCCTGACAGGTCCTCTTTATACTTCTATATACATGTATAGAGCCATGACAGGTCCTCTTTATACTCCTATATACATGTATAGAGCCATGACAGGTCCTCTTTATACTTCTATATACATGTATAGAGCCATGACAGGTCCTCTTTATACTCCTATATACATGTATAGAGCCATGACAGGTCCTCTTTATACTCCTATATACATGTATAGAGCCATGACAGGCCCTCTTTATACTCCTATATACATGTATAGAGCCATGACAGGTCCTCTTTATACTCCTATATACATGTATAGAGCCATGACAGGTCCTCTTTATACTCCTATATACATGTATAGAGACATGACAGGTCCTCTTTATACTCCTTTATACATGTATAGAGCCATGACAGGTCCTCTTTATACTCCTATATACATGTATAGAGCCATGACAGGTCCTCTTTATACTCCTATACATGTATAGAGCCATGACAGGTCCTCTTTATACTCCTATATACATGTATAGAGCCATGACAGGTCCTCTTTATACTCCTATATACACGTATAGAGCCATGACAGGTCCTCTTTATACTCCTATATACATGTATAGAGCCATGACAGGTCCTCTTTATACTCCTATATACATGTATAGAGCCATGACAGGTCCTCTTTATTCTCCTATATACATGTATAGAGCCATGACAGGTCCTCTTTATACTCCTATATACACGTATAGAGCCATGACAGGTCCTCTTTATACTCCTATATACATGTATAGAGACATGACAGGTCCTCTTTATTCTCCTATATACA
Organism: Rana temporaria; assembly: GCF_905171775.1. Taxonomy (NCBI): domain Eukaryota; kingdom Metazoa; phylum Chordata; class Amphibia; order Anura; family Ranidae; genus Rana; species Rana temporaria. The sequence goes on along the minus strand of NW_024404559.1, from coordinate 72,581 downwards.
CGTATAGAGCCATGACAGGTCCTCTATATACTCCTATATACATGTATAGAGCCATGACAGGTCCTCTTTATACTCCTATATACATGTATAGAGCCATGACAGGCCCTCTTTATACTCCTATATACATGTATAGAGCCATGACAGGTCCTCTTTATACTCCTAAATACATGTATAGAGCCATGACAGGTCCTCTTTATACTCCTATATACATGTATAGAGCCATGACAGGTCCTCTTTATACTCCTATATACATGTATAGAGACATGACAGGTCCTCTTTATACTTCTATATACATGTATAGAGCCATGACAGGTCCTCTTTATACTCCTATATACATGTATAGAGCCATGACAGGTCCTCTTTATACTCCTATATACATGTATAGAGACATAACAGGTCCTCTTTATACTCCTATATACATGTATAGAGCCATGACAGGTCCTCTATATACTCCTATACATGTATAGAGCCATGACAGGTCCTCTTTATACTCCTATATACATGTATAGAGACATAACAGGTCCTCTTTATACTCCTATATACATGTATAGAGCCATGACAGGTCCTCTATATACTCCTATACATGTATAGAGCCATGACAGGTCCTCTATATACTCCTATATACATGTATAGAGACATGACAGGTCCTCTATATACTCCTAAATACATGTATAGAGCCATGACAGGTCCTCTTTATACTCCTATATACATGTATAGAGCCATGACAGGTCCTCTTTATACTCCTATACATGTATAGAGCCATGACAGGTCCTCTTTATACTCCTATATACATGTATAGAGCCATGACAGGTCCTCTTTATACTCCTATATACATGTATAGAGCCATGACAGGTCCTCTTTATACTCCTATACATGTATAGAGCCATGACAGGTCCTCTTTATACTCCTATACATGTATAGAGCCATGACAGGTCCTCTTTATACTCCTATATACATGTATAGAGCCATGACAGGTCCTCTTTATACTCCTATATACATGTATAGAGACATGACAGGTCCTCTTTATACTCCTATATACATGTATAGAGACATGACAGGTCCTCTTTATACTCCTATACATGTATAGAGCCATGACAGGTCCTCTTTATACTCCTATATACATGTATAGAGCCATGACAGGTCCTCTATATACTCCTATACATGTATAGAGCCATGACAGGTCCTCTTTATACTCCTATACATGTATAGAGCCATGACAGGTCCTCTTTATACTCCTATATACATGTATAGAGCCATGACAGGTCCTCTTTATACTCCTATATACATGTATATAGACATGACAGGTCCTCTTTATACTCCTATATACATGTATAGAGCCATGACAGGTCCTCTTTATACTCCTATACATGTATAGAGCCATGACAGGTCCTCTTTATACTCCTATACATGTATAGAGCCATGACAGGTCCTCTTTATTCTCCTATATACATGTATAGAGCCATGACAGGTCCTCTTTATACTTCTTTATACATGTATAGAGCCATGACAGGTCCTCTTTATTCTCCTATATACATGTATAGAGCTATGACAGGTCCTCTTTATACATGTATAGAGCCATGATGGGTTCTCTTTATACTCCTATATACATGTATAGAGCCATGACAGGTCCTCTTTATACTCCTATATACATGTATAGAGCCATGACAGGTCCTCTTTATACTCCTATATACATGTATAGAGCCATGACAGGTCCTCTTTATACTCCTATATACATGTATAGAGCCATGACAGGTCCTCTTTATACTCCTATATACATGTATAGAGCCATGACAGGTCCTCTTTATACTCCTATATACATGTATAGAGCTATGACAGGTCCTCTATATACTCCTATATACATGTATAGAGCCATGACAGGTCCTCTTTATACTCCTATATACATGTATAGAGACATGACAGGTCCTCTTTATACTCCTATATACATGTATAGAGCCATGACAGGTCCTCTTTATACTCCTATATACATGTATAGAGCCATGACAGGTCCTCTTTATACTCTTATATACATGTATAGAGCCATGACAGGTCCTCTTTATACTCCTATATACATGTATAGAGCCATGACAGGTCCTCTTTATACTCCTATATACATGTATAGAGCCATGACAGGTTCTCTTTATACACCTATACATGTATAGAGCCATGACAGGTCCTCTTTATACTCCTATATACATGTATAGAGCCATGACAGGTCCTCTTTATACTCCTATATACATGTATAGAGCCATGACAGGTCCTCTTTATACTCCTATATACATGTATAGAGCCATGACAGGCCCTCTTTATACTCCTATATACATGTATAGAGCCATGACAGGTCCTCTTTATACTCCTATATACATGTATAGAGCCATGACAGGTCCTCTTTATACTCCTATATACATGTATAGAGCCATGACAGGTTCTCTTTATACTCCTTTATACATGTATAGAGCCATGACAGGTCCTCTTTATACTCCTATACATGTATAGAGCCATGACAGGTCTTCTTTATACTCCTATATACATGTATAGAGCCATGACAGGTCCTCTTTATACTCCTATATACATGTATAGAGCCATGACAGGCCCTCTTTATACTCCTATATACATGTATAGAGCCATGACAGGTCCTCTTTATACTCCTATATACATGTATAGAGCCATGACAGGTCCTCTTTATACTCCTATATACATGTATAGAGCCATGACAGGTTCTCTTTATACTCCTTTATACATGTATAGAGCCATGACAGGTCCTCTTTATACTCCTATACATGTATAGAGCCATGACAGGTCTTCTTTATACTCCTATATACATGTATAGAGCCATGACAGGCCCTCTTTATACTCCTATATACATGTATAGAGCCATGACAGGTCCTCTTTATATTCCTATATATATGTATAGAGACATGACAGGTCCTCTTTATACTCCTATACATGTATAGAGCCATGACAGGTCCTCTTTATACTCCTATATACATGTATAGAGCCATGACGGGTCCTCTTTATACTCCTATATACATGTATAGAGCCATGACAGGTCCTCTTTATACTCCTATACATGTATAGAGCCATGACAGGTCCTCTTTATACTCCTATACATGTATAGAGCCATGACAGGTCCTCTTTATACTCCTATATACATGTATAGAGCCATGACAGGCCCTCTTTATACTCCTATATACATGTATAGAGCCATGACAGGTCCTCTTTATACTCCTATATACATGTATAGAGCCATGACAGGTCCTCTTTATACTCCTATATACATGTATAGAGACATGACAGGTCCTCTTTATACTCCTTTATACATGTATAGAGCCATGACAGGTCCTCTTTATACTCCTATATACATGTATAGAGCCATGACAGGTCCTCTTTATACTCCTATACATGTATAGAGCCATGACAGGTCCTCTTTATACTCCTATATACATGTATAGAGCCATGACAGGTCCTCTTTATACTCCTATATACATGTATAGAGCCATGACAGGTCCTCTATATACTCCTATATACATGTATAGAGCCATGACAGGTCCTCTTTATACTCCTATATACATGTATAGAGCCATGACAGGTCCTCTTTATACTCCTATATACATGTATAGAGCCATGACAGGTCCTCTTTATACTCCTATATACATGTATAGAGCCATGACAGGTCCTCTTTATTCTCCTATATACATGTATAGAGCCATGACAGGTCCTCTTTATACTCCTATATACACGTATAGAGCCATGACAGGTCCTCTTTATACTCCTATATACATGTATAGAGCCATGACAGGTCCTCTATATACTCCTATATACATGTATAGAGCCATGACAGGTCCTCTTTATTCTCCTATATACACGTATAGAGCCATGACAGGTCCTCTATATACTCCTATATACATGTATAGAGCCATGACAGGTCCTCTTTATACTCCTATATACATGTATAGAGCCATGACAGGCCCTCTTTATACTCCTATATACATGTATAGAGCCATGACAGGTCCTCTTTATACTCCTAAATACATGTATAGAGCCATGACAGGTCCTCTTTATACTCCTATATACATGTATAGAGCCATGACAGGTCCTCTTTATACTCCTATACATGTATAGAGCCATGACAGGTCCTCTTTATACTCCTATATACATGTATAGAGACATGACAGGCCCTCTTTATACTCCTATACATGTATAGAGCCATGACATGTCCTCTTTATACTCCTATACATGTATAGAGCCATGACAGGTCCTCTTTATACTCCTATATACATGTATAGAGCCATGACAGGTCCTCTTTATACTCCTATATACATGTATAGAGCCATGACAGGTCCTCTTTATACTCCTATATACATGTATAGAGCCATGACAGGTCCTCTTTATACTCCTATATACATGTATATAGACATGACAGGTCCTCTTTATACTCCTATATACATGTATAGAGCCATGACAGGTCCTCTTTATACTCCTATACATGTATAGAGCCATGACAGGTCCTCTTTATACTCCTATACATGTATAGAGCCATGACAGGTCCTCTATATACTCCTATACATGTATAGAGCCATGACAGGTCCTCTTTATACTCCTATATACATGTATAGAGCCATGACAGGTCCTCTTTATACTCCTATATACATGTATAGAGCCATGACAGGTCCTCTTTATACTCCTATACATGTATAGAGCCATGACAGGTCCTCTTTATACTCCTATATACATGTATAGAGCCATGACAGGTCCCTTTATACTCCTATATACATGTATAGAGCCATGACAGGTCCTCTTTATATTCCTTTACATGTATAGAGCCATGACAGGTCCTCTTTATACTCCTATATACATGTATAGAGCCATGACAGGTCCTCTTTATACTCCTATATACATGTATAGAGCCATGACAGGCCCTCTTTATACTCCTATATACATGTATAGAGCCATGACAGGTCCTCTTTATACTCCTATATACATGTATAGAGCCATGACAGGTCCTCTTTATACTCCTATACATGTATAGAGCAATGACAGGTCCTCTTTATACTCCTATACATGTATAGAGCCATGACAGGTCCTCTTTATACTCCTATATACATGTATAGAGCCATGACAGGTCCTCTTTATACTCCTATACATGTATAGAGCAATGACAGGTCCTCTTTATACTCCTATACATGTATAGAGCCATGACAGGTCCTCTTTATACTCCTATATACATGTATAGAGACATGACAGGTCCTCTTTATACTCCTTTATACATGTATAGAGCCATGACAGGTCCCTTTATACTCCTATATACATGTATAGAGCCATGACAGGTCCTCTTTATACTCCTATACATGTATAGAGCCATGACAGGCCCTCTATATACTCCTATATACATGTATAGAGCCATGACAGGTCCTCTTTATACTCCTATATACATGTATAGAGCCATGACAGGTCCTCTTTATACTCATATACATGTATAGAGCCATGACAGGTCCTCTTTATACTCCTATATACATGTATAGAGCCATGACAGGTCCTCTTTATACTCCTATATACATGTATAGAGCCATGACAGGTCCTCTTTATACTCCTATATACATGTATAGAGCCACGACAGGTCCTCTTTATACTCCTATACATGTATAGAGACATGACAGGTCCTCTATATACTCCTTTATACATGTATAGAGACATGACAGGTCCTCTTTATACTCCTATATACATGTATAGAGCCATGACAGGCCCTCTTTATACTCCTATATACATGTATAGAGCCATGACAGGTCCCTTTATACTCCTATATACATGTATAGAGCCATGACAGGTCCTCTTTATACTCCTATATACATGTATAGAGACATGACAGGTCCTCTTTATACTCCTATACATGTATAGAGCCATGACAGGTCCTCTTTATACTCCTATATACATGTATAGAGCCATGACAGGTCCTCTTTATACGCCTATATACATGTATAGAGCCATGACAGGTCCTCTTTATACTCCTATATACATGTATAGAGCCATGACAGGTCCTCTTTATTCTCCTATATACATGTATAGAGCCATGACAGGTCCTCTTTATACTCCTATATACATGTATAGAGCCATGACAGGTCCTCTTTATACTCCTATACATGTATAGAGCCATGACAGGTCCTCTTTATACTCCTATATACATGTATAGAGCCATGACAGGTCCTCTTTATACTCCTTTATACATGTATAGAGCCATGACAGGTCCTCTTTATACTCCTATATACATGTATAGAGCCATGACAGGTCCTCTTTATTCTCCTATATACACGTATAGAGCCATGACAGGTCCTCTTTATACTCCTATATACATGTATAGAGCCATGACAGGTCCTCTTTATATTCCTATATACATGTATAGAGCCATGACAGGTCCTCTTTATACTCCTATATACATGTATAGAGCCATGACAGGTCCTCTTTATACTCCTATATACATGTATAGAGCCATGACAGGTCCTCTTTATACTCCTATATACATGTATAGAGCCATGACAGGTCCTCTTTATACTCCTATATACATGTATAGAGCCATGACAGGTCCTCTTTATACTCCTATACATGTATAGAGCCATGACAGGTCCTCTTTATACTCCTATATACATGTATAGAGCCATGACAGGTCCTCTTTATACTCCTATATACATGTATAGAGCCATGACAGGTCCTCTTTATACTCCTATATACATGTATAGAGCCATGACAGGTCCTCTTTATACTCCTATATACATGTATAGAGCCATGACAGGTCCTCTTTATACTCCTATATACATGTATAGAGCCATGACAGGTCCTCTTTATACTCCTATATACATGTATAGAGCCATGACAGGTCCTCTTTATACTCCTATATACATGTATAGAGCTGTGACGAGTCCCCTTTAGTTATCATGATATAAAATAATGAATGTGGGGGGCTTTTGGTTGGCGTGATTTTTTTCTGGGGGGGGGGGGGGGCAGCATTTCATTCTTGGTCCCAGGCAGCACAATGTCTTGGGCCGGCACTGGATAAGACTATACTGTGGGGGCAGGGTCGGGGGGGTAAGACGATACTGGGGGGGTACCATACTGTGGGGGCAGGGTCGGGGGGGGTAAGATCATACTGTGGGAGGTAAAACCGTACTGGGGGGGGGGAGCCATACTGGGGGGTTAAGACTATACTGTGGGGGCAGGGTCGAGGGGTAAGACCATACTGTGTAGGGTAAGACCGTACTGTGGGGGGTAAGGCCATACTAGGGGGTAAGACCGTACTGTGTGGGGTAAGACAGTACTGTGGGGGGGGTAAGACCATACTGTGTGGGGTAAAACCGTACTGTCGTACTGTGGGGGGTAAGGCCATACTGACGGGGGTAAGACCATACTGTGTGGGGTAAGACCGTACTGTGTGGGGTAAGACCGTACTGTGGGGGGTAAGGCCATACTGGGGCAGTAAGACTATACTGTGGGGGCAGGGTCAGGGGGGGTAAGACCATACTGTGTGGGGTAAGACCATACTGCGGGGGCAGGGTCGGGGGGGTAAGATCATACTGTGGGGGGTAAGACCGTACTGTGTGGGGTAAGACCATACTGTGTGGGGTAAGACCGTACTGTGGGGGGTAAGGCCATACTGGGGCAGTAAGACTATACTGTGGGGGCAGGGTCAGGGGGGGTAAGACCATACTGTGTGGGGTAAGACCATACTGCGGGGGCAGGGTTGGGGGGATAAGATCATACTGTGGGAGGTAAAACCGTACTGGGGGGGGGAGCCATACTGGGGGGTTAAGACTATTCTGTAGGGGTAGGGTCGAGGGGTAAGACCATACTGCGGGGGACGGTAAGACCATATTGTGGGGGGTAAGACCGTACTGTGGGGGGTAAGACCATATTGTGGGGGGTAAGACCATATTGTGGGGGGTAAGACCATATTGTGGGGGTAAGACCATATTGTGGGGGGTAAGACCGTACTGTGGGGGGGAAAGCCATACTGGGGGGTTAAGACTATACTGTGGGGGCAGGGTCGGTGGTAAGACCATACTGTGTAGGGTAAGTCCGTACTGTGGGGGGTAAGGCAATACTAGGGGGTAAGACCGTACTGTGTGGGGTAAGACAGTACTGTGGGGGAGGTAAGGCCATACTGGGGGGTGTAAGACCATACTGTATGGGGTAAGACCGTACTGTGGGGGGTAAGGCCATACTGGGGGGGGTAAGACCATACTGTGTGGGGTAAGACCGTACTGTGGGGGGTAAGGCCATACTGGGGCGGTAAGACTATACTGTGGGGGCAGGGTTGGGGGGATAAGATCATACTGTGGGGGTTAAGACTATTCTGTGGGGGTAGGGTCGAGGGGTAAGACCATACTGCGGGGGACGGTAAGACCAAACTGTGTGGGGTAAGACCAAACTGTGTGGGGTAAGACCATATTGTGGGGGGGGGGTAAGACCGTACTGTGGGGGGTAAGACCGTACTGTGGGGGGTAAGACCATATTGTGTGGGGTAAGACCATATTGTGGGGGGTAAGACCATATTGTGGGGGGTAAGACCATATTGTGGGGGGTAAGGCCATATTGTGGGGGTAAGACCATATTGTGGGGGGTAAGACCATATTGTGGGGGGTAAGGACATACTGGGTGGTAAGACTATACTGTGGGGGCAGAGTCGGGGGGTAAGACCATACTGAGGGGTAAAACCATACTGTGGGGGACGGGGGTGGGGGGGTGTACTGGGATCTCTATTGGTAATCTATCAGTTACGCTTGGAACTATTTCATGTAACGGAATTGATATCTTTAACCGCTTAAGTAAGAATTGCTAGAAAATTACTTATAACCCCCAATTATAAATATATATTTTTTTGCAGAGACCCTACAGAATAAAATGGGTGGTTGTTTGTTTTTTGTTTTTTATGTCACACGGAATTTGCGCAGCGTTTTTTTTTTTTTTTTTTAAATGCATTTTTTTTGTGGAAAAAATACACTTTAGTGAAAGGACAAAACATTAAAATTAAAATAGTTACTCCAATTTTTTTGATGTTACTGGAACTGGATAACTAACATGTCGCTCACGCTTTTGAAATTGCGCAAGCTCGTTGAATGGTCGCCAAACTGCGGTTACCAGTTTGGAGTTACAGAGGAAGGTCTAGCGCTTGGATGTTCGCAGCGATAACTCACATGTGTGGTGCGAACGTCATTTACATATGTGGGCGTGACCTACGTATGCGTTCACCACGGCACGGGGGAACGGGGGCGCTTAAAAAAACATTTTTTTTATTAATGATTTAAATGGAATTTAATTTTTTATAATATCCCTTTTTTACATTTTTTTAAATTAATGATTTAAATTAAATTTGTTTTTTATTTTTATAATATCCCTTTTTTTTTTAAATGTGATCACTTTTTTGTTATCGCGATAACAATACAGAATGACAGGACCTCTCTGGGGGCAATAAGACCCCAAATCTCTCCTCTACTATATAAACCATTAGATTTGCTTTTAAAAAAATAATTGGGGTGGAGCCAGTGGTGACGGTGAGTGGTGTTAATTGCATTCATATTTTTTTGGGCCGATTTTTTTATTTATTTTTTTATCTTATTTTTTGGCTTCAAAACTTTTGTGTCACGTCTAAAATTAAATAAAAATAAGTAATTGCCGCTCCACACATCCCAGAATCCTAAGATTTGTAAGAATGTTTCCAACCTGAAATTCCAGTTTTGGCCGGATTGGCCCTTTAACACTAAAAAGAATTAGATTGGAGGTGAGGGTCGCAGCACCCAGAGACCGTCTGTCAGAAGCTCGGGTGAGAAAATAAAAATGGCGGCATCTGGTTTCTCCGTCTGACCCCTCCCCTCCAGTCTGACCCCTCCCCTCCAGTCTGACCCCTCCCCTCCAGTCTTCCTTTCCTCCACCTTCATAGAATAACATCATTTATCTTCTTCTCTGCACCGTATGACAGGTCCTCTTGTTCTGTCCACAGAATTCCGATGTTCTGCTTTGGAAATAAACGCGGTGCGTCTCCTGGGGACGAGGGATACGATGGCGGCTCCTCCTACTGGATCTATCTCCCCCATAGACTACCAACCTCAATACCATCTCCCCCATAGACTACCAACCTCAATACCATCTCCCCCATAGACTACCAACCTCAATACCATCTCCCCCATAGACTACCAACCTCAATACCATCTCCCCCATAGACTACCAACCTCAATACCATCTCCCCCATAGACTACCAACCTCATTACCATCTCCCCCATAGACTACCAACCTCAATACCGTCTCCCCCATAGACTACCAACCTCAATACCATCTCCCCCATAGACTACCAACCTCAATACCATCTCCCCCATAGACTACCAACCTCAATACCATCTCCCCCATAGACTACCAACCTCATGTATCATCTCCCCCATAGACTACCAACCTCAATACCATCTCCCCCATAGACTACCAACCTCAGTACCATCTCCCCCATAGACTACCAACCTCAATACCATCTCCCCCATAGACTACCAACCTCAATACCATCTCCCCCATAGACTACCAACCTCAATACCATCTCCCCCATAGACTACCAACCTCAATACCATCTCCCCCATAGACTACCAACCTCAATACCATCTCCCCCATAGACTACCAACCTCAGTACCATCTCCCCCATAGACTACCAACCTCAATACCATCTCCCCCATAGACTACCAACCTCAATACCATCTCCCCCATAGACTACCAACCTCAGTACCATCTCCCCCATAGACTACCAACCTCAATACCATCTCCCCCATAGACTACCAACCTCAGTACCATCTCCCCCATAGACTACCAACCTCAATACCATCTCCCCCATAGACTACCAACCTCAATACCATCTCCCCCATAGACTACCAACCTCAATACCATCTCCCCCATAGACTACCAACCTCAATACCATCTCCCCCATAGACTACCAACCTCAATACCATCTCCCCCATAGACTACCAACCTCATGTATCATCTCCCCCATAGACTACCAACCTCAATACCATCTCCCCCATAGACTACCAACCTCATTACCATCTCCCCCATAGACTACCAACCTCAGTACCATCTCCCCCATAGACTACCAACCTCAATACCATCTCCCCCATAGACTACCAACCTCAATACCATCTCCCCCATAGACTACCAACCTCAATACCATCTCCCCCATAGACTACCAACCTCAATACCATCTCCCCCATAGACTACCAACCTCAATACCATCTCCCCCATAGACTACCAACCTCAGTACCATCTCCCCCATAGACTACCAACCTTAATACCATCTCCCCCATAGACTACCAACCTCAGTACCATCTCCCCATAGACTACCAACCTCAATACCATCTCCCCCATAGACTACCAACCTCAATACCATCTCCCCCATAGACTACCAACCTCAATACCATATCCCCCATAGACTACCAACCTCAGTACCATATCCCCCATAGACTACCAACCTCAATACCATCTCCCCCATAGACTGCCAACCTCAATACCATCTCCCCCATAGACTACCAACCTCAGTACCATCTCCCCCATAGACTGCCAACCTCAATACCATCTCCCCCATAGACTACCAACCTCAGTACCATATCACCCATAGACTACCAACCTCAATACCATATCACCCATAGACTACCAACCTCAGTACCATATCCCCCATAGACTACCAACCTCAATACCATATCACCCATAGACTACCAACCTCAATACCATCACCCCCATAGACTACCAACCTCAATACCATATCACCCATAGACTACCAACCTCAGTACCATATCCCCCATAGACTACCAACCTCAATACCATCTCCCCCATAGACTACCAACCTCAGTACCATCTCTCCCATAACCTACCAACCTCAGTACCATATCACCCATAGACTACCAACCTCAATACCATCACCCCCATAGACTACCAACCTCAATACCATATCACCCATAGACTACCAACCTCAGTACCATATCCCCCATAGACTACCAACCTCAATACCATCTCCCCCATAGACTGCCAACCTCAATACCATCTCCCCCATAGACTACCAACCTCAGTACCATCTCCCCCATAGACTGCCAACCTCAATACCATCTCCCCCATAGACTACCAACCTCAGTACCATATCACCCATAGACTACCAACCTCAATACCATCACCCCCATAGACTACCAACCTCAATACCATATCACCCATAGACTACCAACCTCAGTACCATCTCCCCCATAGACTACCAACCTCAATGCCATCTCCCCCATAGACTGCCAACCTCAATACCATCACCCCCATAGACTACCAACCTCAATACCATATCACCCATAGACTACCAACCTCAGTACCATCTCCCCCATAGACTACCAACCTCAATGCCATCACCCCCATAGACTACCAACCTCAATACCATATCACCCATAGACTACCAACCTCAAGCACCAGATCCCCCCATAGACTACCAACCTCACCTACCATATGCCCAGTAGCAGCATGTCTCCAACAAAACCTGTAGTATGACCCTAATTTCTGACCATTTCTTTCTGTTGGCAGTTTCTGACAATCCTCTAACATTTTTATATATATATGCAGCACTTTGTTGTTGTCAGGGGCCATGGTTGAGGCCACCTATCACTGTCTGGTGACTGGACCTTTTCGGCAGAGGTGATGAGACCCCATTAATTGTGTGATTTAAACACCTCTGCCACACTGCATAGACAGCCCCTCTATTTACTGGTTCCACTTCCCTACTCATTGGACAGAGGTGATGAGGCCCCATTCATTGGCTGGTGACTGGGCATTGGACAGAGGTGATGAGGCCCCTCTATTTACTGGTTCCCCTTCCCTACTTATTGGACAGAGGTGATGAGACCCCATTCAGTGTCTGGTGACTGGGCATTGGACAGAGGTGATGACTCCCCATTCAGTGTCTGGTGACTGGGCATTGGACAGAGGTGATGAGACCCCATTCATTGGCTGGTGACTGGGCATTGGACAGAGGTGATGAGACCCCATTCAGTGTCTAGTGACTGGGCATTGGACAGAGGTGATGAGGCCCCCTTCATTGGCTGGTGACTGGGCATTGGACAGAGGTGATGAGACCCCATTCAGTGTCTAGTGACTGGGCATTGGACAGAGGTGATGAGGCCCCCTTCATTGGCTGGTGACTGGGCATTGGACAGAGGTGATGAGACCCCATTCATTGTCTGGTGACTGGGCATTGGACAGAGGTGATGAGGCCCCCTTCAGTGTCTGGTGACTGGGCATTGGACAGAGGTGATGAGACCCCATTAATTGTCTGGTGACTGGGCATTGGACAGAGGTGATGAGGCCCCCTTCAGTGTCTGGTGACTGGGCATTGGACAGAGGTGATGAGACCCCGTTCATTGTCTGGTGACTGGGCATTGGACAGAGATCATGACTCCCCATTCATTGTCTGGTAACTGGGCATGTCTCCCCATTCATTGGCTGGTGACTGGGCATGTCTCCCCATTCATTGGCTGGTGACCAGGCTGTAGAAAAAGTAACATAAGAAAGTTTCATTGCTGGTCCAGGAATGGAGTGTCACCTGCCTGGATGTACAGCCTGGCTGAGGTGTGTAAATCACGGGTAGGAATCAGTGCAACTGGGAATTTTTGTCCCTAAAATTTCACTATTTTAAGAGATTTGAAATGGAGCCAATGAGGAAGGTGGAATTGAGATGGTTTTTGGTGCAGGATAGTAGCTGGGTGTAGATATGGAGGAGAAGAAAGTCCAAACCCTTCCTCCACCGGAGTTCTGCCTTACATTGAACCTTGCACCTTAATAGCAAGTTAAGCTTCTATAGTGCCCCCCCCCCCCCCCACCAAATTGTAGAATAAGAAACAAAGCCGACCTTCCATGGAGTACAAGGTCCACCTTAATAAACCATTCCAGCTAATAATAAACAGGAACAAGTCTTTGTAAGGAGATGAGGTCCCGATCTTCTCTTATCCCGAGAACAAACAAGAGGATTGTAGAAGATTACACTTCAAATATTGGCCCTCCGGGGCCCCGTACACTTCATCTATTGTCTCTCTGGGCCCCTAATTGTCTTCTATGTAACTTAACAATGGCGGCGGAGATACAGGGAGATTGCTGATTAAATGGGAAACCTAAAGAATGACTCCGACACAAAGTCTTATTAAAAGTTCTGAAGGGAAATGTTGGTCTTGATTGGGTTTCACACCTCTACACTTTTTTCAGCTTCTCCTGAATGAGGCCCCGTGGAAGGTCATCGCCATCCCACCCGTCCCCAGCATTGTATACATATTACTCTCTTCAGTGCTGGGATCTAAGGAAATAAACGGTACTTCCAGGTATGGTGGGCTATGTGACAGCATTAAGACAATTATTCCTGTGTAGGCCACGTGCCAAGGGAGTCTGTAGCAGTGGCGGCTGGTGCTCAAAATTTTTGGGGGGGCGCAAACGGAAAAAAAAAAATTGCAGCCTCACTATGCCCATCAAATGCAGCCATTGTGCCATCAATTGTCACCACTGTGCCCTTTAATTGTCACCACTGTGCCCTTTAATTGTCGCCACTGTGTCCATTAATGCCACTGTGCCCTTTAATTGTCACCACTGTGCCCATTGATGCCACTATGCCCATTGATGCCACTGTGCCCATTGTCGCCACTGTGCCCATTGTCGCCACTGTGCCCATTGTCGCCACTGTGCCCATTGTCGCCGCTGTGCCCTGTAAAATGCCCGCCCGGCACTTACCTTTCTAGGGGTCAGCCATCCCCCTTCCACGTCCCTCGATGTCTTTTCCTGCCCTTGATGACGCTTCAGCCAATCAGGTTACCGGTAACCAGAACCGGTGAACCTGTTTGCCTGAGACGCTTGTCAGTCTTCTCCAAGGAACGCACCGCCGGTACGTCCCGAGGACGCTGGCTCTGATAGGCACTTCCACACAGCCAACCAGCTACCCTTATTCAGGTGGCCGGCGCTCACCATCCGGCATGTATCTATGTATTTCAGTGGCTGTGCTCACGCCCACTTCCACCTACGCCGGATTACGCAGAGGAAACCCAGCGTAGATTTGAGAGCGACTGGGGGCGAGTGCTTTGTGAATACTGTGCTTGCCTCTCTGCGCTGCGCCGGTGTAGCGTAAAAGAGATACGCTACGGCGGCATAAATATGTGCCGATGTCTGTGAATCCGGGCCATTATTTTTTTATATAAATTTGTTTAAAAATGTATAAATATTTTTTTTTCAAAATGTATTTAGCGCTGGGTCCACTCCTGCATATATATGAATGCCGTGAATAACTCCACGCCTGCACTTTGCACCTCTGCAGACGGCACACCGATCGAATCCACTCATTTCTACAACAGAATGTAATCTTTTATCTACGGCCCGCTCCCTTTCACCTTCTCCTCAGTCCTCGTTATCACCGGTATGCGGTCGGGCCTATCCGCCCTCGCCAATAGAAGTCCAATTAATGAACTAAATGGGTTTCCAAACACCGCCATTTAATACCGATTTTCTTTTTTAATTCTGTATGATACTCGTGTGTGCGTCCAACCAGCTGACTCAGATGATCGGTAACAGTCTGACTCAGATGATCGGTAACAGTCTGACTCAGATGATCGGTAACAGTCTGACTCAGATGATCGGTAACAGTCTGACTCAGCTCAGGTGCTGATTACAGACGGAGGTCTGGTGTGGCAGAAATCCTCCATAGAAAACATTGCCGGAGATATAAAACCTACGACTGTAAAGTACGGAGCCTTTAAAGCGGAACTCCAACCGAAACCTAACCAATCCTAAAACACTCCCCTCCCCCCTCCTTTCAGCCCGCTCCGTTTCAGTTATGCATTCTCATATGTCCGCCAGTGCCGGCTGCAGGGGAGAGGAGGGAGCATTTCAGCAATTGTTTGACTCGTCACCCGACAAGGGCCAGGGTGGCGATGTCCCCTATAGGCTCCTGTGGCCCATCCGTTGTCCATGCCCCACCCTTCAGAAAAGTCGCACCCTATGTTTCCCAATGATAACCGCTCATATCTATGCGACTTCAAGTCAGTTTCTGCACTACTTTGATTTTGACTTTCATCCGTCTTGAGGGCCATAGACTTCAATGTAAACCCGCAAGAGTCGCATGAAAGTCGCACCTGCATGATATACATGTGAAAAGAATGCCAATGTCTCGTCACATTCCGCTCCCCATCACAGATTGCTCAGGAAGTGACGTTCCTTCGCCGCCAAAAATATATACCTGACCCTTATCTGTGCATGCAGCCTGGCAGGTCAGGAAAGAGGGGGATGAGCGAGCGCCCCCCCGAACCATTCCAGGCCACATGCCCTCAACATATTGATGGGGTCAAGGGCCTCTTCCACACAACCCTGGGGTCTGCGGACAGGGGGCTTATCGGAATCTGGAAGCCCTCTTTAAAAATGCACCTCATACTCATTTACATGGGGAAAGGATCTGGGGAACTCCCTTGTTAAAGCCCACAGATCCTTACAACCACCAGCCAGGGTTGTGGATAGAGGCCCTTGGCCCTTGTCCCCATCGACATTTTTCATTGCCGGCATTTTTTGTTTACATTCAGCTGTCAGTGGGCAGATATACAGCTAGTGTGTCTGGGCTCAAAAAGTGCACTATCAGGCACGTCGGAGCACAGGAACTGCTCTGATATCAGGCGCATCTGGGCACAGGAAGCGCTCTGATACCAGGCGTGTCTGGGCACAGGAAGTGCTCCTAATACCAGGCATGTCTGGATACAGGAAGTGCTCTGATATCATGCGTGTCTGGGCACAGGAAGTGCTCTGATACCAGGCGTGTCTGGGTACAGGAAGTGCTTTGATATAGGGCACGTCTGGGCACAGGAAGCGCTCTGATATCAGGCGCTTCTGGGCACAGGAAGTGCTCTGATATCAGCCGCGTCTGGGCACAGGAAGTGCTCTGATATCAGGCGCGTCTGGGCACAGGAAGTGCTCTGATTTCAGCCGCGTCTGGGCACCGGAAGCGCTCTGATATCGGCTGCGTCGGGGCTCAAGAAGTTCTCTGATATCAGGCGCGACTGGACACAGGAAGTGCTCTGATATCAGGCATGTCTGGGCACAGGAAGTGCTCTGATATCAGGCGTGTCTGGGCACAGGAAGTGCTCTGATATCAGGTGTGTCTGGGCACAGGAAGTGCTCTGATATCAGGCGCGTCTGGGCACAGTAAGTGCTCTGATATCAGCCGCGTCTGGACAAAGGAAGTGCTCTGATATCAAGCGCGTCTGGGCACAGGAAGTGCTCTGATACCAGGCGTGTCTGGGTACAGGAAGTGCTCTGATATCAGGCGTGTCTGGGCACAGGAAGTGCTCTGATATCAGGTGTGTCTGGGCACAGGAAGTGCTCTGATATCAGGCGTGTCTGGGCACAGGAAGTGCTCTGATATCAGGTGTGTCTGGGCACAGGACGTGCTCTGATATCAGGTGTGTCTGGGCACAGGAAGTGCTCTGATATCAGGCACGTCTGGGCACAGGAAGTGCTCTGATATCAGCCGCGTCTGGACAAAGGAAGTGCTCTGATATCAAGCGCGTCTGGGCACAGGAAGTGCTCTGATACCAGGCGTGTCTGGGTACAGGAAGTGCTCTTATATCAGGCGCGTCTGGGCACAGGAAGTGCTCTGATATCAGGTGCGTCTGGGCACAGGAAGTGCTCTGATACCAGGTGTGTCAGGGTACAGGAAGTGCTGTGATACCAGGCACGTCTGGGCACAGGAAGTGCTCTGATATCAGGTGCATCTGGGCACAGGAAGTGCTCTGATATCAGCCGCGTCTGGGCACAGGAAATGCTCTGATATCAGGCGCATCTGGGCACAGGAAGTGCTCTGATATCAGGCGCGTCTGGGCACAGGAAGTGCTCTGATATCAGGCGCGTCTGGGCACAGGAAGTGCTCGGATACAAGGCGCGTCTGGGCACAGGAAGTGCTCTGATATCAGGCGCGTCTGGGCACAAGAAGTGCTCTGATATCAGGCGCGTCTGGGCACAGGAAGTGCTCTGATACCAGGCGTGTCTGGGCACAGGAAGTTCTCTGATATCAGGCGCGTCTGGGCACAGGAAGTGCTCTGATACCAGGCGTGTCTGGGCACAGGAAGTGCTCTGATATCAGGCGCGTCTGGGCACAGGAAGTGCTCTGATATCAGGCGCGTCTGGGCACAGGAAGTGCTCTGATATCAGGCGCGTCTGGGCACAGGAAGTGCTCTAAAATCAGGTGTGTCTGGGCTCCAGAAGTGCTCTGATATCAGGTGTGTCTGGGCACAGGAAGTGCTCTGATATCAGGCGTGTCTGGGCACAGGAAGTGCTCTGATATCAGGCGTGTCTGTTAATAATAATAATTATAATACATATTTGGTTTTATATCCCGTATTATACACATTGGGGTGTATATACTGTATGGGTTTATATATATATATACTGTATTATACAGATTGGAATGTATATACTGTATGGGTTTATATATAATATCCTGTATTATACAGATTGGGGTGTATATACTGTATGGGTTTATATATATATCCTGTATTATACAGATTGGGGTGTATATAGTGTGTGTGTACATTAGTAGGGAATGACTGTAGGGACCAGTCCGGGACGATCGGCACACACAGAGATTGGCAGCCTTGAGTAATGAACCTTTCCTCTCATTAAATCAGCATTGTGTTTATTTGAGTTCCTCCATTCCCAAATACTCCACACCCTCCCCCGCTCCTGACACCGCTCTCCCCTCTTCTATTCCTCGTATCACATGTAGGGATCAGTGGGCACCTCCCTCTGTATCACTGGACGGCACACGTCACGGTGACACGAGAGAGATTTGTGACTAATCATTCAGGATGGGAGAGTCTGATCATTGATTGGGGGGGGGGGGGGCAATATACGGGTCACACGGGGGAGATATGAGCCACAACTGGGTGACATTTCACTTTCTCTGCTCTCCGTGTCTCAGAAATAATTGTCATCTTTTCATCAAATCCAGTTTTCACTTTTTCTTCATCCTTTGCCACATCTCAGTGCTGCTGATCTCCTGCAGCCTCTATGCAGCCACTTCTTGTCTCCATACACTTGGAATGGCATGATGATATAATTTGTGTATAAAATGTGTCTTCTGAGAGAAGATGGGGGACAATGGTGTGTGTTCCAGACATGGAGGTATTATCCGCCTCATACCTCCCTTTTAATGTCTTCTCACACCTCAACCTGACCTGAAACAAATATCCTCGACCTTCTACATCTTCTACATCTCCGATATCCTGATATCTGCCCCGTCCTGCCGGCTCACTCCCCGACCTTCTACATCTCTGATATCTGCCCCGTCCTACCGGCTCAATCCTCGACCTTCTACATCTCCGATATCCTGATATCTGCCCCGTCCTGCCGGCTAAATCCCCGACCTTCTACATCTTCTACATCTCCGATATCCTGATATCTGCCCCGTCCTGCCGGCTCACTCCCCGACCTTCTACATCTCTGATATCTGCCCCGTCCTACCGGCTCAATCCCCGACCTTCTACATCTCCGATATCCTGATATCTGCCCCGTCCTGCCGGCTAAATCCCCGACCTTCTACATCTTCTACATCTCCGATATCCTGATATCTGCCCCGTCCTGCCGGCTCACTCCCCGACCTTCTACATCTCTGATATCTGCCCCGTCCTACCGGCTCAATCCCCGACCTTCTACATCTCCGATATCCTGATATCTGCCCCGTCCTGCCGGCTAAATCCCCGACCTTCTACATCTTCTACATCTCCATTATCCTGATATCTGCCCCGTCCTACCGGATAAATCCCCGACCTTCTACATCTTCTACTTCTTCGTTATCCTGATATCTGCCCCAGCCTACCGGCTCAATCCCGACCTTCTACATCTCTGATATCCTGATATCTGCCCCGTCCTACCGGCTCAATCCCCGACCTTCTACATCTCCGATATCCTGATATCTGCCCCGTCCTACCGGCTCAATCTCCGACCTTCAACATCTCCGATATCCTGATATCTGCCCCGTCCTGCCGGCTCAATCCCCGACCTTCTACATCTCCGATATCCTGATATCTGCCCCGTCCTGCCGGCTCAATCCCTGACCTTCTACATCTCCAATATCCTGATATCTGCCCCGTCCTACCGGCTCAATCCCCGACCTTCTACATCTCCGATATCCTGATATCTGCCCCGTCCTACCGGCTAAATCCCCGACCTTCTACATCTTCTACATCTCCGATATCCTGATATCTGCCCCGTCCTGCCGGCTCACTCCCCGACCTTCTACATCTCTGATATCTGCCCCGTCCTACCGGCTCAATCCCCGACCTTCTACATCTCCGATATCCTGATATCTGCCCCGTCCTGCCGGCTAAATCCCCGACCTTCTACATCTTCTACATCTCCGATATCCTGATATCTGCCCCGTCCTGCCGGCTCACTCCCCGACCTTCTACATCTCTGATATCTGCCCCGTCCTACCGGCTCAATCCCCGACCTTCTACATCTCCGATATCCTGATATCTGCCCCGTCCTGCCGGCTAAATCCCCGACCTTCTACATCTTCTACATCTCCATTATCCTGATATCTGCCCCGTCCTACCGGATAAATCCCCGACCTTCTACATCTTCTACTTCTTCGTTATCCTGATATCTGCCCCAGCCTACCGGCTCAATCCCGACCTTCTACATCTCTGATATCCTGATATCTGCCCCGTCCTACCGGCTCAATCCCCGACCTTCTACATCTCCGATATCCTGATATCTGCCCCGTCCTACCGGCTCAATCTCCGACCTTCAACATCTCCGATATCCTGATATCTGCCCCGTCCTGCCGGCTCAATCCCCGACCTTCTACATCTCCGATATCCTGATATCTGCCCCGTCCTGCCGGCTCAATCCCTGACCTTCTACATCTCCAATATCCTGATATCTGCCCCGTCCTACCGGCTCAATCCCCGACCTTCTACATCTCCGATATCCTGATATCTGCCCCGTCCTACCGGCTCAATCCCCGACCTTCTACATCTCTGATATCCTGATATCTGCCCCGTCCTACCGGCTCAATCTCCGACCTTCAACATCTCCGATATCCTGATATCTGCCCCGTCCTACCGGCTCAATCCCCGACCTTCTTCATCTCCGTTATCCTGATATCTGCCCCGTCCTACCGGCTCAATCCCCGACCTTCTACATCTCTGATATCCTGATATCTGCCCCGTCCTACCGGCTCAATCCCCCGACCTTCTACATCTCCGATATCCTGATATCTGCCTCGTCCTACCGGCTCAATCCCGACCTTCTACATCTCCGATATCCTGATATCTGCCCTGTCCTACCGGCTCAATCCCGACCTTCTACATCTCCGATATCCTGATATCTGCCCCGTCCTACCGGATAAATCCCTGACCTTCTACATCTCCAATATCCTGATATCTGCCCCATCCTGCTGGCTAAATCCCCGACCTTCTACATCTCCGATATCCTGATATCTGCCCCGTCCTGCCGGCTCAATCCCCGACCTTCTACATCTCCGATATCCTGATATCTGTCTCGTCCTACCGGCTCAATCCCGACCTTCTACATCTCTGATATCCTGATATCTGCCCCATCCTACCGGCTCAATCCCTGACCTTCTACATCTCTGATATCCTGATATCTGCTCCGTCCTACCGGCTCAATCCCTGACCTTCTACATCTCTGATATCCTGATATCTGCCCCGTCCTGCCGGCTCAATCCCCGACCTTCTACATCTCTGATATCCTGATATCTGCCTCGTCCTGCCGGCTCAATCCCCGACCTTCTACATCTCCGATATCCTGATATCTGCCTCGTCCTACCGGCTCAATCCCGACCTTCTACATCTCCGATATCCTGATATCTGCCCTGTCCTACCGGCTCAATCCCCGACCTTCTACATCTCCGATATCCTGATATCTGCCCCGTCCTGCCGGCTCAATCCCCGACCTTCTACATCTCCGATATCCTGATATCTGCCCTGTCCTACCGGCTCAATCCCGACCTTCTACATCTCCGATATCCTGATATCTGCCCCGTCCTGCCGGCTCAATCCTCGACCTTCTACATCTTCTTCATCTCCGATATCCTGATATCTGCCCCATCCTACCGGCTCAATCCCCGACCTTCTACATCTCCAATATCCTGATATCTGCCCCGTCCTACCGGCTCAATCCCGACCTTCTACATCTCTGATATCCTGATATCTGCCCCGTCCTGCCGGCTCAATCCCCGACCTTCTACATCTCTGATATCCTGATATCTGCCCCGTCCTACCGGCTCAATCCCCGACCTTCTTCATCTCCGTTATCCTGATATCTGCCCCGTCCTGCCGGCCCAATCCCCGACCTTCTACATCTCTGATATCCTGATATCTGCCCCGTCCTACCGGCTCAATCCCCGACCTTCTACATCTCTGATATCCTGATATCTGCCCCGTCCTGCCGGCTCAATCCCCGACCTTCTACATCTCCGATATCCTGATATCTGCCCCGTCCTGCCGGCCCAATCCCCGACCTTCTACATCTCCGATATCCTGATATCTGCCCCGTCCTGCCGGCCCAATCCCCGACCTTCTACATCTCCGATATCCTGATATCTGCCTCGTCCTGCCGACTCAATCCCCGACCTTCTACATCTCCGATATCCTGATATCTGCCCCGTCCTACCAGCTCAATCACCGACCTTCTACATCTCCGATATCCTGATATCTGCCCCGTCCTGCCGGCTCAATCCCCGACCTTCTACATCTCCGATATCCTGATATCTGCCTCGTCCTGCCGGCTCAATCCCCGACCTTCTACATCTCCGATATCCTGATATCTGCCCCGTCCTGCCGGCTCAATCCCCGACCTTCTACATCTCCGATATCCTGATATCTGCCTCGTCCTGCCGACTCAATCCCCGACCTTCTACATCTCCGATATCCTGATATCTGCCCCGTCCTACCGGCTCAATCCCCGACCTTCTACATCTCCGATATCCTGATATCTGCCCCGTCCTGCCGGCTCAATCCCCGACCTTCTACATCTCCGATATCCTGATATCTGCCTCGTCCTGCCGGCTCAATCCCCGACCTTCTACATCTCCGATATCCTGATATCTGCCTCGTCCTGCCGGCTCAATCCCGACCTTCTACATCTCCGATATCCTGATATCTGCTCCGTCCTACCGGCTCAATCCCCGACCTTCTACATCTCCGATATCCTGATATCTGCCCCATCCTACCGGCTCAATCCCAGACCTTCTACATCTCCGATATCCTGATATCTGCCTTGTCCTGCCGGCTCAATCCCCGACCTTCTACATCTCCGATATCCTGATATCTGCCCCGTCCTGCCGGCTCAATCCCCGACCTTCTACATCTCTGATATCCTGATATCTGCCCCGTCCTGCCGGCTCAATCCCCGACCTTCTACATCTCTGATATCCTGATATCTGCCCCGTCCTGTCGGCTCAATCCCCGACCTTCTACATCTCCGATATCCTGATATCTGCCTCGTCCTACCGGCTCAATCCCGACCTTCTACATCTCCGATATCCTGATATCTGCCCTGTCCTACCGGCTCAATCCCGACCTTCTACATCTCCGATATCCTGATATCTGCCCCGTCCTACCGGCTAAATCCCCGACCTTCTACATCTCCAATATCCTGATATCTGCCCCATCCTGCTGGCTAAATCCCCGACCTTCTACATCTCCGATATCCTGATATCTGCCCCGTCCTGCCGGCTCAATCCCCGACCTTCTACATCTCCGATATCCTGATATCTGCCTCGTCCTACCGGCTCAATCCCCGACCTTTTACATCTCCGATATCCTGATATCTGCCCCATCCTGCCGGCCCAATCCCCGACCTTCTACATCTCTGATATCCTGATATCTGCCCCGTCCTACCGGCTCAATCCCCGACCTTCTACATCTCCAATATCCTGATATCTGCCCCATCCTGCTGGCTCAATCCCCGACCTTCTACATCTCCGATATCCTGATATCTGCCTCGTCCTACCGGCTCAATCCCGACCTTCTACATCTCCGATATCCTGATATCTGCCCCGTCCTACCGGCTCAATCCCGACCTTCTACATCTCCGATATCCTGATATCTGCCCTGTCCTACCGGCTCAATCCCCGACCTTCTACATCTCCGATATCCTGATATCTGCCCCGTCCTGCCGGCTCAATCCCCGACCTTCTACATCTCCGATATCCTGATATCTGCCTCGTCCTACCGGCTCAATCCCGACCTTCTACATCTCCGATATCCTGATATCTGCCCTGTCCTACCGGCTCAATCCCGACCTTCTACATCTCCGATATCCTGATATCTGCCCCGTCCTACCGGCTCAATCCCCGACCTTCTACATCTCCGATATCCTGATATCTGCTCCGTCCTACCGGCTCAATCCCCGACCTTCTACATCTCCGATATCCTGATTTCTGCCCCGTCCTGACGGCTCAATCCCCGACCTTCTACATCTCCGATATCCTGATATCTGCCCCGTCCTGACGGCTCAATCCCCGACCTTCTACATCTCCGATATCCTGATATCTGCCCCGTCCTGCCGGCTAAATCCCAGACCTTCTACATCTCTGATATCTTCCCCGTCCTGCCGGCTCAATCCCCGTCCTTCTACATCTCCGATATCCTGATTTCTGCCCCATCCTGCCGGCTAAATCCCAGACCTTCTACATCTCTGATATCTTCCCCGTCCTGCCGGCTCAATCCCCGTCCTTCTACATCTCCGATATCCTGATTTCTGCCCCATCCTGCCGGCTAAATCCCAGCCCTGCTCCATGTTTTCTTTAGTGCTGACGACATCCGCATTACCAATAATTTACTGTATATAAGATCAGTCCTTATACCTGGGGATCATCCATCCATCACTCCAGCTGTCTGTCCATCCATCCATCTGCCTGTCTGTCTATCATCCATCTGTATCCATCTATGTCTATCCACATCTATCTATGGTCATCCATCCGTCTGCCTGTCCATCCATCCATCCATCTATATCCATCTGTCCATCCATTCATCTGCCTGTCTGTCCTCCATCTATATCCATCCTTCTGCCTGTCCATCTATCTATTTTCATCCATCCATTCATAGTTATATAGTCAGTCTGGTTGAAAAAAGACCATCTAGTTCAACCAATAAAAAATAAAGAAATCATACAATCCTGTATAAACAAAGCTAAATACACACAACTCTACGACACTCTGCAGTCAGAACAACAAATAGCAAACCTAAGAAATGGCCACATTCCGGTAAGAACACACATAAGAAATAGTAAAAAAAAAAAATATATTTTAAAAACATTTTAGGAAATCTGAAATCTTCCCCTTCTAGTGCAATGGGCTGAAAATCGTTCTTTGTACACACCGGATATTCCCGAATGTGTGCGCTATATTCTGTATTGTATTTTATACATTCAGGTCGCACCTAACGTCACCCTCCATGTAATCCTGAATACTTCTCCCCGGAGAAAAACATTTCCCTTTTACTTTTTCTGTTGATTTTTTACTTTAATTTTGTGAATGCGAAAATGTTTCTGTTTACACTGAGGATGACAGGAAGATTGATGTCCCATATTTCACCCAGCTGATCGGAATGAATGTCCTTACATAGAGAAATACACATCGTCCGGCCCGCTAAGAGGAAACGTATTACAATGTCTATAAGAGAACGTCGTTTTATTTTGTTTGTTTTTACTTTTATTTGTGTCGTCTTCTAGAAATGTTATTTTGTATTTTTTTTATTATGTTGTTTCCTGTTCTATGTTTGGACTTCTGAGTATTGAAGTCATTCCCTTCATGATACCCCCACTGGGGCAATTCATTCATTTTCTTTTCCTTTACTTCCCCATTCCTTGTCCCTGTCCTTTCCCATTTCCTTTCCTTTCGCCTTTCTTGCCCTTGTCCTTTTTTTTTTACCTTTTCCCCTTTTTTGTAATTTTCTTCCTTCCTTCCTTAATCTTATGTACATATGTATCACAGACTCCTCCCATGTACATAAGCATCACAGGCTCCTCCCATGTACATAAGCATCACAGGCTCCTCCCATGTACATAAGTATCACAAGCTCCTCCCATGCACATAAGTATCACGGGCTCCTCCCATGCACATAAGTATCACGGGCTCCTCCCATGCACATAAGTATCACGGGCTCCTCCCATGCACATAAGTATCACAGGCTCCTCCCATGCACATAAGTATCACAGGCTCCTCCCATGCACATAAGTATCACAGTCTCCTCCCATGTACATAAGTATCACAGGCTCCTCCCATGCACATAAGCATCACAGGCTCCTCCCATGCACATAAGTATCACAGGCTCCTCCCATGCACATAAGTATCACAGGCTCCTCCCATGTACATAAGCATCACAGGCTCCTCCCATGTACATAAGTATCACAAGCTCCTCCCATGCACATAAGTATCACGGGCTCCTCCCATGCACATAAGTATCACAGACTCATCCCATGTACATAAGTATCACAGACTCCTCCCACATACATAAGTATCACAGACTCCTCCCACATACATAAGTATCAAAAGCTCCTCCCATGCACATAAGTATCACAGGCTCCTCCCATGCACATAAGTATCACTGGCTCCTCCAATGTACACAAGTATCACAAGCTCCTCCCACGTACATAAGTATCACAGACTCCTCCCATGTACATAAATCTCACAGACTCCTCCCATGTACATAAGTATAACGGCCTCCTCCCATGTACATAAGCATCACAGACTCCTCCCATGTACATAAATATCACAGGCTCCTCCCATGTACATAAGTATCACGGGCTCCTCCCATGTACATACGTATCACAGGCTCCTCCCATGCACACGTGCATTACTGGCTCCTCCCATTGAGCTCAGGTCCACCCTGTTTCCACTGATCATCCTTGAGATGTTTCTATAACTTGATTGGACTCCACCTGTGGTAAATTCAGGTGATTGGACATGGTTTGGAAAGGCACACACCTGTCTATAGAAGGTCCCACAGGTAACAGTGCATGTCAGAGCACAAACCAAGCCAAGGAATTGTCTGCAGACCTCGGAGACGGGATTGTATGGAGACACAGATCGGGGGAAGGGTACATTGAAGGATCCAATGAGCACAGTGGCCTCCATCATCTGTAAATGGAGACGTTTGGGACTCTTCCTAGAGCGGGCCGCCCGGCCAAACTGAGCGATCGGGGGAAGGGGGGGCCTTAGTCAGGGAGGTGACCAAGAACCCGATGGTCACTCTGACAGATCCCCAGTGTTTCTCTGTGGAGGAGAGGAGAACCGTCCAGAACAACCATCTCTGCAGCTCTCCACCAATCAGGCGTGTATGGTAGACAGTGGCGTCTCCAGCTTTCATATTTAGGGGGGGGGGGCACATTGGAGGACAAGGACAAAAGTAGGGGGGGGGGGCAACTATAAAGTGCAATTTACATTCATATATATTTCAAGAATAGAAAGCAGTCCAGAGGTCTCGTTAGAAAGAGAGATGTTGGCGGATCTTTGCAGCTCCAGGCGTCCAATTAGATTTAAAGCGTGTAATTGTTCTTCCAATGTTGGGCTAACGTGCATGCTCTTCAATGCCACCTACCAGTGCAGCCTATCAGTGCCACCTATCATCAGTGCCTCCTCATCAGTGCAACCTATCAGTGGCCATCAATGCCACCTATCATATCAGTGCCTCCTCATCAGTGCAACCTATCAGTGGCCATCAATGCAGCCTATCAGTGCTCAATGCCCATCAGTACCACCTATTAGTGCTCATCAATGCCATCTATCACTGTCTCCTCATCAATGCCGCCTATCACTGTCTCCTCATCAATGCCATCTATCACTGTCTCCTCATCAATGCCATCTATCACTGTCTCCTCATCAATGCCATCTATCACTGTCTCCTCATCAATGCCATCTAGCACTGTCTCCTCATCAATGTAGCCTATCAGTGCTCAATGCCCATCAGTGCCGCCTATCAGTGCTCAATGCCCATCAGTGCCACCTGTCGGTGCTCAATGCCCATCAGTGCCGCCTATCGGTGCCCATCAATGCAGCCTATCAGTGCCTCATCATCAATGCATCCTATCAGTGCTCAATACCCATCAGTGCCGCCTATCGGTGCCCATCAATGCAGCCTATCAGTGCCTCATCATCAATGCATCCTATCAGTGCTCAATACCCATCAGTGCCGCCTATCAGTGCTCAATGGCATGCCCATCAGTGCCGCCTATCGGTGCCTATCAATGTAGCCTATCAGTGACTCCACATCAATGCAGCCAATCAGTGGCTATCAATGCTGCTCAATGCCCATCAGTGCCGCCTATCGGTGCCTATCAATGTAGCCTATCAGTGACTCCACATCAATGAAGCCTATCAGTGGCTATCAATGCTGCTCAATGCCCATCAGTGTAGTCTATCAGTGCAGCTTATCAGTGCCCATTAATGCTGCCTATTAATGCCCATCAGTGCCTCCTATCAGTGCTCATCACATGCCTGATGAAGGGGTCCTGCGTGACTCCGAAACGTTGCACTCCTCTTTTGATGTGATCATGCATTAAATAATTCCCTTGGACGCTTCCTTGTCCATCCGTCGTGTGCTGACAACACTGGAGAAATGACACTTTGCATCTCCAATGTTGTGTAGTGAGTGTACAGCTTGTGTAACGGTGTAAATTTGCTGTCCCTGAGCAGAAGTTCCGCTCGGTAATTGGCGCCAATTCCCCTAGTAGGACGCCGATATAAACGCAGCGTCTGCATGTCAAAGTCAAAGAGATGACGTCACTTCCAGCTTCATTACTATACAGGGATGGAGACACCGGACCTACAAGTCCTATGCCTCATATAAAGCCCCAAACTCCCCCCTCCCCCCTCCCTTCATGTCCCCCATCTCCCCCCTCCCTTCATGTCCCCTACCTCCCCCCTCCCTTCATGTCCCCTACCTCCCCCCTCCCTTCATGTCCCCTACCTCCCCCCTCCCTTCATGTCCCCTACCTCCCCCCTCCCTTCATGTCCCCTACCTTCCCCCTCCCTTCATGTCCCCTATCTCCCCCCTCCCTTCATGTCCCCTACCTCCCCCCTCCCTTCATGTCCCCTATCTCCCCCTCCCTTCATGTCCCCTACCTCCCCCCTCCCTTCATGTCCCCTATCTCCCCCCTCCCTTCATGTCCCCTACCTCCCCCCTCCCTTCATGTCCCCTACCTCCCCCCTCCCTTCATGTCCCCTACCTCCCCCCTCCCTTCATGTCCCCTACCTCCCCCCTCCCTTCATGTCCCCTATCTCCCCCTCCCTTCATGTCCCCTACCTCCCCCCTCCCTTCATGTCCCCTACCTCCCCCCTCCCTTCATGTCCCCTATCTCCCCCTCCCTTCATGTCCCCTACCTCCCCCCTCCCTTCATGTCCCCTACCTCCCCCCTCCCTTCATGTCCCCTACCTCCCCCTCCCTTCATGTCCCCTACCTCCCCCCTCCCTTCATGTCCCCTACCTCCCCCCTCCCTTCATGTCCCCTATCTCCCCCTCCCTTCATGTCCCCTACCTCCCCCCTCCCTTCATGTCCCCTATCTCCCCCTCCCTTCATGTCCCCTACCTCCCCCCTCCCTTCATGTCCCCTACCTCCCCCCTCCCTTCATGTCCCCTATCTCCCCCTCCCTTCATGTCCCCTACCTCCCCCCTCCCTTCATGTCCCCTATCTCCCCCTCCCTTCATGTCCCCTACCTCCCCCCTCCCTTCATGTCCCCTATCTCCCCCTCCCTTCATGTCCCCTACCTCCCCCTCCCTTCATGTCCCCTATCTCCCCCCTCCCTTCATGTCCCCTACCTCCCCCCTCCCTTCATGTCCCCTATCTCCCCCTCCCTTCATGTCCCCTACCTCCCCCCTCCCTTCATGTCCCCTATCTCCCCCTCCCTTCATGTCCCCTATCTCCCCCCTCCCTTCATGTCCCCTACCTCCCCCCTCCCTTCATGTCCCCTACCTCCCCCCTCCCTTCATGTCCCCTACCTCCCCCCTCCCTTCATGTCCCCTACCTCCCCCCTCCCTTCATGTCCCCTATCTCCCCCCTCCCTTCATGTCCCCTACCTCCCCCCTCCCTTCATGTCCCCTACCTCCCCCCTCCCTTCATGTCCCCTATCTCCCCCTCCCTTCATGTCCCCTATCTCCCCCCTCCCTTCATGTCCCCTACCTCCCCCCTCCCTTCATGTCCCCTACCTCCCCCCTCCCTTCATGTCCCCTACCTCCCCCCTCCCTTCATGTCCCCTACCTCCCCCTCCCTTCATGTCCCCTATCTCCCCCTCCCTTCATGTCCCCTATCTCCCCCCTCCCTTCATGTCCCCTATCTCCCCCTCCCTTCATGTCCCCTACCTCCCCCCTCCCTTCATGTCCCCTATCTCCCCCTCCCTTCATGTCCCCTATCTCCCCCTCCCTTCATGTCCCCTACCTCCCCCCTCCCTTCATGTCCCCTATCTCCCCCTCCCTTCATGTCCCCTATCTCCCCCTCCCTTCATGTCCCCTACCTCCCCCCTCCCTTCATGTCCCCTATCTCCCCCTCCCTTCATGTCCCCTATCTCCCCCTTCCTTCATGTCCCCTATCTCCCCCCTCCCTTCATGTCCCCTATCTCCCCCTCCCTTCATGTCCCCTACCTCCCCCCTCCCTTCATGTCCCCTATCTCCCCCTCCCTTCATGTCCCCTATCTCCCCCCTCCCTTCATGTCCCCTACCTCCCCCCTCCCTTCATGTCCCCTACCTCCCCCCTCCCTTCATGTCCCCTACCTCCCCCCTCCCTTCATGTCCCCTACCTCCCCCCTCCCTTCATGTCCCCTATCTCCCCCTCCCTTCATGTCCCCTATCTCCCCCTCCCTTCATGTCCCCTATCTCCCCCTCCCTTCATGTCCCCTACCTCCCCCCTCCCTTCATGTCCCCTACCTCCCCCTCCCTTCATGTCCCCTATCTCCCCCCTCCCTTCATGTCCCCTACCTCCCCCCTCCCTTCATGTCCCCTATCTCCCCCCTCCCTTCATGTCCCCTACCTCCCCCCTCCCTTCATGTCCCCTATCTCCCCCTCCCTTCATGTCCCCTATCTCCCCCCTCCCTTCATGTCCCCTACCTCCCCCCTCCCTTCATGTCCCCTACCTCCCCCCTCCCTTCATGTCCCCTACCTCCCCCCTCCCTTCATGTCCCCTACCTCCCCCCTCCCTTCATGTCCCCTACCTTCCCCCTCCCTTCATGTCCCCTATCTCCCCCTCCCTTCATGTCCCCTACCTCCCCCTCCCTTCATGTCCCCTACCTCCCCCCTCCCTTCATGTCCCCTACCTTCCCCCTCCCTTCATGTCCCCTACCTCCCCCCTCCCTTCATGTCCCCTATCTCCCCCCTCCCTTCATGTCCCCTATCTCCCCCCTCCCTTCATGTCCCCTACCTCCCCCCTCCCTTCATGTCCCCTACCTTCCCCCTCCCTTCATGTCCCCTACCTCCCCCCTCCCTTCATGTCCCCTATCTCCCCCCTCCCTTCATGTCCCCTACCTCCCCCCTCCCTTCATGTCCCCTACCTCCCCCCTCCCTTCATGTCCCCTATCTCCCCCCTCCCTTCATGTCCCCTACCTCCCCCCTCCCTTCATGTCCCCTATCTCCCCCTCCCTTCATGTCCCCCATCTCCCCCCTCCCTTCATGTCCCCTACCTCCCCCCTCCCTTCATGTCCCCTACCTCCCCCCTCCCTTCATGTCCCCTATCTCCCCCTCCCTTCATGTCCCCTACCTCCCCCTCCCTTCATGTCCCCTACCTCCCCCCTCCCTTCATGTCCCCCATCTCCCCCCTCCCTTCATGTCCCCTACCTCCCCCCCCCCCCTGGATAGGGGGGAAAGAGGTGTGTCGGCAGTGACTTGAGGGGTATTTATCATCATATCTTTGTTGACAAGCCTTTTATACCATTTTGTTTGTGAGTAGTTATATTTTATCTTATCTATTTATTAAATTGTCAACAGTAATACACCAGGCTGGTGCGCCTTTCTTTTTCTTCTTTTTGGTTTTGCTTGATGCATACTACATAGTACAGACTACTTCCACCATCACGTTTTTTTACCCTTTATAGATGTCTTCACGATTACACCAATCACTTCTTATTTCACCATCCATGGGGTACCCCTCCCCCAGGGAAATGTCCTCTGAGGGTCTTCTTCAACACCTATTTTGGGGATAAACCACCTCAGTTCCCGGGACTGTTGATTTGTCCGGCCAGCTTGCAGCCCATCTCCCTACCAATTAGATCCGCAGGTGATTTGTAAGTCTTGGGACATGTTTTTATTATGTCCCACACTAGTCTATGTTGTCTTTACCTTCTTCCCCCCTATACACCCCCCCCCCCAGTTCATTTTAGACCCTGTACCAACAGTTTATATATCTTATTCATTTCAGATACACATGAGCATCAGCTCCTGAAGACTGCAGAGTTGCACGAAACGCGTCGAGCTATTCCGATGCTATTTTCCATGCACTACATGGGATCATTTTACTACTTTTAAATGTATTCTGCTGTAACAATCATGACATGTATATGGTTATCATGTGATGTA
>NW_024404559.1:0-35000 GCF_905171775.1 Rana temporaria | reverse complement strand
GGAGGGATGGAGGGACGGAGGGATAGAGGGACGGGGTGATAGAGGGACGGAGGGATGGAGGGACAGAGGGATGGAGGGACGGGGTGATAGAGGGACGGAGGGATAGAGCGATGGAGGGACGGAGGGATGGAGGGACGGAGGGATGGAGGGACAGAGGGACGGAGGGAAGGAGGGACTGAGGGAAGGAGGGACGGAGGGACGGAGGGATAGAGGGATGGAGAGAAGGAGGGATAGAGGGATGGAGAGAAGGAGGGATAGAGGGATGGAGAGAAGGAGGGATAGAGGGATGGAGAGAAGGAGGGATAGAGGGATGGAGAGAAAGAGGGATGGAGGGACGGAAGGACAGAGGGACGGAGGGAAGGAGGGACGGAGGGATGGAGGGACGGAGGGATGGAGGGACGGAGGGATGGAGGGACGGAGGGATAGAGGGATGGAGAGAAGGAGGGATAGAGGGACGGAGGGACAGAGGGACAGAGAGAAGGAGGGATGGAGAGACGGAGGGACGGAGGGATAGAGGGACGGGGTGATAGAGGGACGGAGGGAAGGAGGGACGGAGGGATGGAGGGACGGAGGGATGGAGGGACGGAGGGATAGAGGGATGGAGAGAAGGAGGGATAGAGGGACGGAGGGACAGAGGGACAGAGAGAAGGAGGGATGGAGAGACGGAGGGATGGAGGGACGGAGGGATAGAGGGACGGGGTGATAGAGGGACGGAGGGATGGAGGGACGGAGGGATAGAGGGACGGGGTGATAGAGGGACGGGGTGATAGAGGGACGGAGGGATAGAGCGATGGAGGGACGGAGGGATGGAGGGACGGAGGGATGGAGGGATGGAGAGAAGGAGGGATAGAGGGACGGAGGGACAGAGGGACAGAGAGAAGGAGGGATGGAGAGACGGAGGGATGGAGGGACGGAGGGATAGAGGGACGGGGTGATAGAGGGACGGAGGGATGGAGGGATGGAGGGATAGAGGGACGGGGTGATAGAGGGACAGAGGGATGGAGGGATGGAGGGACGGAGGGATGGAGGGACGGAGGGATGGAGGGAAGGAGGGACGGAGGGATGGAGGGATGGAGGGACAGAAGGACGGAGGGATGGAGGGACGGAGGGATAGGGGGACCTTCGGACAGAGTGGACACGGGTCAGCATGGGACACCCTGACCGATCTGCGGCTACACAGCCCCCCCCCCCCCATACACAACAAACTGCCATGACCATTTTTTTTCTGCTTTCAACACATAAACTTCAGGGACAACATGTTCACTCGTGCCTAAGATATCCCACCCACTTACAGATGTTATTGTCACCAGATGATCGGCGTTATCACGTCACCTGTCTGGGGTCAGAATGTTCTTGGCAATTGGTGGATATTTGGCTTCAGTTCCTGTAAACGTTTCCAAGGAAAAGATTTCACATTTTACGGATGCGAATCACCGAAGGGGGAAGGGAGAAGATTCACCTTCATGCATTTCTAGCCCCCCGATGTTTAGACAATTTACCTGCCAAGCAGGGGCGGACTGACAACTCATGGGGCCCCCGGGCAATAGAAGATTATGGGGCCCCCGGGCAATAGAAGATTATGGGGCCCCCGGGCTTACAGATGGCCACCACGCCAGGAGGCAGTGCAGAGGCGGGGCAGCAAAAATCTCGGGATTTTCACATAAAAAGCATGTCGGTTTCGGACATTTCAGGGACAGATGATAAAAAAAACACAGATTTTTACATACTGTCCCTGGTTTTACTGAGTCCCTGATGGGGCCCCCTAGTGGCATAGGGCCCTCAGGCAGTGCCCGAGAGTCCCAATGGTCAGTCCGCCCCTGCTGCCAAGTGTTAGGAGATCCATTGAGTTCACCCCAATTCTGGAATTGCTGCACTTCTCTCCTCTGCCACTAGGTGGCCGGGTATCTGGTGGCATTAGATAAGGCGAGGGGGGGCATTGCAAGGACAGGTTAGGAATAGATGGGGCGTCTCAGCCAATGGGCAGGGATCTTATTGAATCCCTCGGCCTGCTGGGAGAACCTATGTATCAGTGGCGGTGCGTCCATAAAGGGTGCAGGAGCGCTGCCCCCTCTCTCCTGCGTTACATGAATCTGTCCATTGTCACCGCTGCCGCCCCCCATTCAGGTGTCGGGCCCCTTGTCGGGTGCCGGGCATCTGAATTAAAGCGGCGGGGGGTGTTTTTGGAAGCGCCTGATTAGGAGCCGTAGGCTCTAATAGGCTTCCAAATTGGTAAACGGCGGGCACACTGCTCTGCGTTCTCTCTTTACTTAGTGTTGGATCAAGCGAATAAAGCGCTTTCCTAACACTGACCCGCCTCTCAGCCAATCAGGATGCTCGGGTCTGGTTACCTGTCACCTGGTTGGCTGAAGCGACAGGCGCTGTGATTGGACGCCAATGCGGCGTCCAATCATGGCAGAGGACAGGAAGAGGACGGGAGAAGACATGGAGGAGTCAGAGGGAGCGTGGAGGACAGCGCCGTGACCCGAGACAGGTAAGTGCCGGGCGTGGGGGGGGGGGGGGGGTGCACACTGGCAGCAATTGATGGGGAACACTGGAGGCAATTGATGGGGAACACTGGCAGCAATTGATGGGGAACACTGGAGGCAATTGATGGGGAACACTGGAGGCAATTGATGGGGAACACTGGAGGCAATTGATGGGGAACACTGGTGGCAATTGATGGGAACACTGGTGGCAATTGATGGGAACACTGGTGGCAATTGATGGGGAACACTGGCAGCAATTGATGGGGAACACTGGAGGCAATTGATGGGAACACTGGAGGCAATTGATGGGGAACACTGGTGGCAATTGATGGGGAACACTGGCAGCAATTGATGGGGAACACTGGAGGCAATTGATGGGGAACACTGGAGGCAATTGATGGGGCACACTGGCAGCAATTGATGGGGAACACTGGTGGCAATTGATGGGGAACACTGGCAGCAATTGATGGGGAACACTGGTGGCAATTGATGGGAACACTGGCGGCAATTGATGGGGAACACTGGTGGCAATTGATGGGGAACACTGGCAGCAATTGATGGGGAACACTGGCGGCAATTGATGGGGCACACTGGCGGCAATTGATGGGGCACACTGGCAGCAATTGATGGGGAACACTGGTGGCAATTGATGGGGAACACTGGCAGCAATTGATGGGGAACACTGGAGGCAATTGATGGGGAACACTGGAGGCAATTGATGGGGAACACTGGCAGCAATTGATGGGAACACTGGTAGCAATTGATGGGAACACTGGTAGCAATTGATGGGGAACACTGGCGGCAATTGATGGGGCACACTGGCAGCAATTGATGGGGAACACTGGTGGCAATTGATGGGGAACACTGGCAGCAATTGATGGGGAACACTGGAGGCAATTGATGGGGAACACTGGAGGCAATTGATGGGGAACACTGGTAGCAATTGATGGGAACACTGGTAGCAATTGATGGGGAACACTGGCGGCAATTGATGGGAACACTGGCGGCAATTGATGGGAACACTGGCGGCAATTGATGGGGAACACTGGCAGCAATTGATGGGGAACACTGGAGGCAATTGATGGGGAACACTGGAGGCAATTGATGGGGAACACTGGAGGCAATTGATGGGGAACACTGGTGGCAATTGATGGGGAACACTGGAGGCAATTGATGGGGAACACTGGAGGCAATTGATGGGGAACACTGGTGGCAATTGATGGGGAACACTGGAGGCAATTGATGGGGAACACTGGTGGCAATTGATGGGGAACACTGGAGGCAATTGATGGGGAACACTGGTGGCAATTGATGGGGAACACTGGCAGCAATTGATGGGGAACACTGGTGGCAATTGATGGGGTACACTGGTGGCAATTGATGGGGAACACTGGAGGCAATTGATGGGGAACACTGGTGGCAATTGATGGGAACACTGGTGGCAATTGATGGGAACACTGGTGGCAATTGATGGGGAACACTGGCAGCAATTGATGGGAACACTGGTAGCAATTGATGGGGAACACTGGCGGCAATTGATGGGGAACACTGGAGGCAATTGATGGGGAACACTGGAGGCAATTGATGGGGAACACTGGTGGCAATTGATGGGAACACTGGAGGCAATTGATGGGGAACACTGGCAGCAATTGATGGGGAACACTGGTGGCAATTGATGGGGAACACTGGTGGCAATTGATGGGGAACACTGGTGGCAATTGATGGGGAACACTGGTGGCAATTGATGGAGAACACTGGCGGCAATTGATGGGGAACACTGGAGGCAATTGATGGGGAACACTGGCGGCAATTGATGGGGAACACTGGCGGCAATTGATGGGGAACACTGGCAGCAATTGATGGGGAACACTGGAGGCAATTGATGGGGAACACTGGTGGCAATTGATGGGGAACACTGGTGGCAATTGATGGGGAACACTGGAGGCAATTGATGGGGAACACTGGTGGCAATTGATGGGAACACTGGCAGCAATTGATGGGAACACTGGAGGCAATTGATGGGGAACACTGGAGGCAATTGATGGGGAACACTGGCGGCAATTGATGGGGAACACTGGCGGCAATTGATGGGGAACACTG
Organism: Rana temporaria; assembly: GCF_905171775.1. NCBI lineage: Eukaryota > Metazoa > Chordata > Amphibia > Anura > Ranidae > Rana > Rana temporaria. The sequence continues at coordinate 30,414 of NW_024404559.1, read as the reverse complement.
GCAGCAATTGATGGGGAACACTGGAGGCAATTGATGGGGAACACTGGTGGCAATTGATGGGAACACTGGTGGCAATTGATGGGGAACACTGGTGGCAATTGATGGGGAACACTGGCGGCAATTGATGGGGAACACTGGAGGCAATTGATGGGGAACACTGGAGGCAATTGATGAGGAACACTGGAGGCAATTGATGGGGAACACTGGTGGCAATTGATGGGGAACACTGGTGGCAATTGATGGGGAACACTGGCGGCATTTGATGGGGAACACTGGCAGCAATTGATGGGGAACACTGGTGGCAATTGATGGGAACACTGGTGGCAATTGATGGGGAACACTGGCGGCATTTGATGGGGAACACTGGCAGCAAATGATGGGGAACACTGGTGGCAATTGATGGGGAACACTGGCGGCATTTGATGGGGAACACTGGCAGCAATTGATGGGGAACACTGGTGGCAATTGATGGGAACACTGGTGGCAATTGATGGGGAACACTGGTGGCAATTGATGGGGAACACTGGCGGCAATTGATGGGGAACACTGGAGGCAATTGATGGGGAACACTGGTGGCAATTGATGGGGAACACTGGCGGCATTTGATGGGGAACACTGGCAGCAATTGATGGGGAACACTGGTGGCAATTGATGGGGAACACTGGTGGCAATTGATGGGGAACACTGGTGGCAATTGATGGGAACACTGGAGGCAATTGATGGGAACACTGGAGGCAATTGATGGGGAACACTGGTGGCAATTGATGGGAAACACTGGTGGCAATTGATGGGAACACTGGCAGCAATTGATGGGGAACACTGGTGGCAATTGATGGGAAACACTGGTGGCAATTGATGGGGAACACTGGCGGCAATTGATGGGAACACTGGCAGCAATTGATGGGGAACACTGGAGGCAATTGATGGGAACACTGGCAGCAATTGATGGGGAACACTGGTGGCAATTGATGGGAAACACTGGTGGCAATTGATGGGGAACACTGGCAGGAATTGATGGGAACACTGGCAGCAATTGATGGGAACACTGGAGGCAATTGATGGGGAACACTGGTGGCAATTGATGGAGAACACTGGTGGCAATTGATGTGGAACACTGGCGGCAATTGATGGGGAACACTGGTGGCAATTGATGGGGAACACTGGTGGCAATTGATGGGGAACACTGGTGGCAATTGATGGGGAACACTGGTGGCAATTGATGGGGAACACTGGTGGCAATTGATGGGGAACACTGGAGGCAATTGATGGGGCACACTGGTGGCAATTGATGGGGCACACTGGCGGCAATTGATGGGGAACACTGGTGGCAATTGATGGGGAACACTGGAGGCAATTGATGGACACACTGGCAGCAATTGATGGGGAACACTGACAGCAATTGATGGGGCACACTGGAGGCAATTGATGGGGAACACTGGAGGCAATTGATGGGGAACACTGGCAGCAATTGATGGGGAACACTGGAGGCAATTGATGGGGAACACTGGCGGCAATTGATGGGGAACACTGGTGGCAATTGATGGGGAACACTGGTGGCAATTGATGGGGAACACTGGTGGCAATTGATGGGGAACACTGGTGGCAATTGATGGGAACACTGGAGGCAATTGATGGGAACACTGGAGGCAATTGATGGGGAACACTGGCAGCAATTGATGGGGAACACTGGTGGCAATTGATGGGGAACACTGGTGGCAATTGATGGGAACACTGGAGGCAATTGATGGGAACACTGGCGGCAATTGATGGGGAACACTGGAGGCAATTGATGGGGAACACTGGCGGCAATTGATGGGGAACACTGGTGGCAATTGATGGGGAACACTGGTGGCAATTGATGGAGAACACTGGCGGCAATTGATGGGGAACACTGGCAGCAATTGATGGGCAACACTGGCAGCAATTGATGGGGAACACTGGTGGCAATTGATGGGGAACACTGGAGGCAATTGATGGGGAACACTGGAGGCAATTGATGGGGAACACTGACAGCAATTGATGGGGAACACTGGCGGCAATTGATGGGGAACACTGGCGGCAATTGATGGGAACACTGGCGGCAATTGATGGGAACACTGGAGGCAATTGATGGGGAACACTGGCAGCAATTGATGGGGAACACTGGTGGCAATTGATGGGGAACACTGGAGGCAATTGATGGGGAACACTGGTGGCAATTGATGGGGAACACTGGTGGCAATTGATGGGAACACTGGAGGCAATTGATGGGGAACACTGGTGGCAATTGATGGGGTACACTGGAGGCAATTGATGGGGAACACTGGAGGCAATTGATGGGGAACACTGGTGGCAATTGATGGGAACACTGGAGGCAATTGATGGGGAACACTGGTGGCAATTGATGGGGTACACTGGTGGCAATTGATGGGGAACACTGGTGGCAATTGATGGGGAACACTGGTGGCAATTGATGGGGAACACTGGTGGCAATTGATGGGGAACACTGGCGGCAATTGATGGGAACACTGGCGGCAATTGATGGGGAACACTGGTGGCAATTGATGGGAACACTGGTGGCAATTGATGGGGAACACTGGTGGCAATTGATGGGGAACACTGGAGGCAATTGATGGGAACACTGGCAGCAATTGATGGGGAACACTGGCGGCAATTGATGGGAACACTGGCGGCAATTGATGGGGAACACTGGTGGCAATTGATGAGGAACACTGGCGGCAATTGATGGGGCACACTGGCAGCAATTGATGGGGAACACTGGCGGCAATTGATGGGGAACACTGGCGGCAATTGATGGGGAACACTGGTGGCAATTGATGGGGAACACTGGCAGCAATTGATGGGGCACACTGGCAGCAATTGATGGGGAACACTGGCGGCAATTGATGGGGAACACTGGTGGCAATTGATGGGGTACACTGGAGGCAATTGATGGGGCACACTGGTGGCAATTGATGGGGAACACTGGTGGCAATTGATGGGGTACACTGGTGGCAATTGATGGGAACACTGGCGGCAATTGATGGGGAACACTGGTGGCAATTGATGGGGAACACTGGTGGCAATTGATGGGAACACTGGCGGCAATTGATGGGAACACTGGTGGCAATTGATGGGAACACTGGCGGCAATTGATGGGAACACTGGCGGCAATTGATGGGGAACACTGGCGGCAATTGATGGGGAACACTGGCAGCAATTGATGGGGTACACTGGCGGCAATTGATGGAGAACACTGGAGGCAATTAATGGGGAACACTGGCAGCAATTGATGGGGAACACTGGCGGCAATTGATGGGGAACACTGGCGGCAATTGATGGGGAACACTGGCGGCAATTGATGGGGAACACTGGCAGCAATTGATGGGGGAACACTGGAGGCAATTGATGGGGAACACTGGCAGCAATTGATGGGGAACACTGGAGGCAATTAATGGGGAACACTGGTGGCAATTGATGTGGAACACTGGCAGCAATTGATGGGAACACTGGAGGCAATTGATGGGGAACACTGGTGGCAATTGATGGGGTACACTGGAGGCAATTGATGGGGCACACTGGTGGCAATTGATGGGGAACACTGGTGGCAATTGATGGGGTACACTGGAGGCAATTGATGGGGCACACTGGTGGCAATTGATGGGGAACACTGGTGGCAATTGATGGGGAACACTGGCGGCAATTGATGGGGAACACTGGTGGCAATTGATGGGGAACACTGGTGGCAATTGATGGGGAACACTGTCGGCAATTGATGGGGAACACTGGTGGCAATTGATGGGAACACTGGCGGCAATTGATGGGGAACACTGGTGGCAATTGATGGGAACACTGGCGGCAATTGATGGGGAACACTGGTGGCAATTGATGGGGAACACTGGTGGCAATTGATGGGAACACTGGCGGCAATTGATGGGAACACTGGTGGCAATTGATGGGAACACTGGCGGCAATTGTTGGGGAACACTGGTGGCAATTGATGGGGAACACTGGAGGCAATTGATGGGGAACACTGTCGGCAATTGATGGGAACACTGGCGGCAATTGATGGGGAACACTGGCGGCAATTGATGGGGAACACTGGCAGCAATTGATGGGGTACACTGGCGGCAATTGATGGGGAACACTGGAGGCAATTAATGGGGAACACTGGCAGCAATTGATGGGGAACACTGGTGGCAATTGATGGGGAACAATGGCGGCAATTGATGGGGAACACTGGCGGCAATTGATGGGGAACACTGGCGGCAATTGATGGGGAACACTGGCAGCAATTGATGGGGAACACTGGAGGCAATTGATGGGGAACACTGGCAGCAATTGATGGGGAACACTGGAGGCAATTAATGGGGAACACTGGTGGCAATTGATGGGGTACACTGGTGGCAATTGATGGGGAACACTGGCGGAAATTGATGGGGAACACTGGCAGCAATTGATGGGGAACACTGGTGGCAATTGATGGGGAACACTGGCGGCAATTGATGGGGAACACTGGAGGCAATTGATGGGGAACACTGGCGGCAATTGATGGGGAACACTGGCAGCAATTGATGGGGAACACTGGCAGCAATTGATGGGGAACACTGGCGGCAATTGATGGGGAACACTGGAGGCAATTAATGGGGAACACTGGCAGCATTTGATGGGGAACACTGGAGGCAATAGATGGGGAACACTGGAGGCAATTGATGGGGAACACTGGCGGAAATTGATGGGGAACACTGGTGGCAATTGATGGGGAACACTGGTGGCAATTGATGGGGAACACTGGCGGCAATTGATGGGGAACACTGGCGGCAATTGATGGGGAAAACTGGCGGCAATTGATGGGGAACACTGGAGGCAATTGATGGGGAACACTGGCGGCAATTGATGGGGAACACTGGCGGCAATTGATGGGGAACACTGGCAGCATTTGATGGGGAACACTGGAGGCAATAGATGGGGAACACTGGAGGCAATTGATGGGGAACACTGGCGGCAATTGATGGGGAACACTGGCGGCATTTGATGGGGAACACTGGCGGCAATTGATGGACACACTGGCAGCAATTGATGGGGAACACTGGCAGCAATTGATGGGGAACACTGGCAGCAATTGATAGGGAACACTGACAGCAATTGATGGGGAACACTGGCAGCAATTGATGGGGAACACTGGAGGCAATTGATGGGGAACACTGGAGGCAATTGATGGGGAACACTGGAGGCAATTGATGGGAACACTGGAGGCAATTGATGGGGAACACTGGCAGCAATTAATGGGGAACACTGGAGGCAATTGATGGGGAACACTGGCGGCAATTGATGGGGCACACTGGTGGCAATTGATGGGGAACACTGGCGGAAATTGATGGGGAACACTGGCAGCAATTGATGGGGAACACTGGTGGCAATTGATGGGGAACACTGGCGGCAATTGATGGGGAACACTGGAGGCAATTGATGGGGAACACTGGCGGCAATTGATGGGGAACACTGGCAGCAATTGATGGGGAACACTGGCAGCAATTGATGGGGAACACTGGCGGCAATTGATGGGGAACACTGGAGGCAATTAATGGGGAACACTGGCAGCATTTGATGGGGAACACTGGAGGCAATAGATGGGGAACACTGGAGGCAATTGATGGGGAACACTGGCGGAAATTGATGGGGAACACTGGTGGCAATTGATGGGGAACACTGGTGGCAATTGATGGGGAACACTGGCGGCAATTGATGGGGAACACTGGCGGCAATTGATGGGGAACACTGGCGGCAATTGATGGGGAACACTGGAGGCAATTGATGGGGAACACTGGCGGCAATTGATGGGGAACACTGGCGGCAATTGATGGGGAACACTGGCAGCATTTGATGGGGAACACTGGAGGCAATAGATGGGGAACACTGGAGGCAATTGATGGGGAACACTGGCGGCAATTGATGGGGAACACTGGCGGCATTTGATGGGGAACACTGGCGGCAATTGATGGACACACTGGCAGCAATTGATGGGGAACACTGGCAGCAATTGATGGGGAACACTGGCAGCAATTGATAGGGAACACTGACAGCAATTGATGGGGAACACTGGCAGCAATTGATGGGGAACACTGGAGGCAATTGATGGGGAACACTGTCAGCAATTGATGGGGAACACTGGAGGCAATTGATGGGAACACTGGAGGCAATTGATGGGGAACACTGGCAGCAATTAATGGGGAACACTGGAGGCAATTGATGGGGAACACTGGCGGCAATTAATGGGGCACACTGGTGGCAATTGATGGGGCACACTGGTGGCAATTGATGGGGAACACTGGCAGCAATTGATGAGGAACACTGGTGGCAATTGATGGGGAACACTGGCGGCAATTGATGGGGAACACTGGTGGCAATTGATGGGGAACACTGGCGGCAATTGATGGGGAACACTGGCTGCAATTGATGGGGAACACTGGTGGCAATTGATGGGGAACACTGGCAGCAATTGATGGGGAACACTGGCGGCAATTAATGGGGAACACTGGTGGCAATTGATGGGCACAGTGGCAGCGTTTGATGGGCACAGTGGCTGCTTTGATGTTTTTGATGTTGATGGTTTTATTTTCAGTTTGTTTGCGCTCCCCCCAAAATTGGCTGACTTCCACCAACCATCACATCTCCAGCATTCTCCATGACTGACTTATACCAACCATCACATCTCCAATGTTCTCCATGACTGACTTCCACCAACCATCACATCTCTAATGTCAGCCATGGGTTGGAGGTGTGATGGTTGGTGGGGGAAGTCAGCCATGGGTTGGAGGTGTGATGGTTGGTGGAAGTCAGCCATGGGTTGGAGGTGTGATGGTTGGTGGAAGTCAGCTATGGGTTGGAGGTGTGACAGTTGGTGGTGGAAGTCAGCCATGGGTTGGAGGTGTGATGGTTGGTGGAAGTCAGTCATGGGTTGGAGGTGTGATGGTTGGTGGAAGTCAGCCATGGGTTGGAGGTGTGATAGTTGGTGGAAGTCAGCCATGGGTTGGAGGTGTGATGGTTGGTGGTGGAAGTCAGCCATGGGTTGGAGGTGTAATGGTTGGTGGAAGTCAGCCATGGGTTGGAGGTGTGATGGTTGGTGGAAGTCAGCCATGGGTTGGAGGTGTGATGGTTGGTGGAAGTCAGCCATAGGTTGGAGGTGTGATGGTTGGTGGTGGAAGTCAGTCATGGGTTGGAGATGTGATAGTTGGTGGAAGTCAGTCATGGGTTGGAGGTGGGATGGTTGGTGGAAGTCAGTCATGGGTTGGAGGTGTGATGGTTGGTGGAAGTCAGCCATGGGTTGGAGGTGTGATGGTTGGTGGTGGAAGTCAGTCATGGGTTGGAGGTGTGATGGTTGGTGGTGGAAGTCAGTCATGGGTTGGAGGTGTGATGGTTGGTGGAAGTCAGTCATGGGTTGGAGATGTGATAGTTGGTGGAAGTCAGTCATGGGTTGGAGGTGTGATGGTTGGTGGAAGTCAGTCATGGGTTGGAGGTGTGATGGTTGGTGGAAGTCAGTCATGGGTTGGAGGTGTGATGGTTGGTGGAAGTCAGTCATGGGTTGGAGATGTGATAGTTGGTGGAAGTCAGCCATGGGTTGGAGGTGTGATGGTTGGTGGTGGAAGTCAGCCATGGGTTGGAGGTGTGATGGTTGGTGGAAGTCAGCCATGGGTTGGAGGTGTGATGGTTGGTGGAAGTCAGCCATGGGTTGGAGGTGTGATGGTTGGTGGAAGTCAGCCATGGGTTGGAGGTGTGATGGTTGGTGGAAGTCAGTCATGGGTTGGAGGTGTGATGGTTGGTGGTGGAAGTCAGCCATGGGTTGGAGGTGTGATGGTTGGTTGGTGGAAGTCAGCCATGGAGAATGTTAGAGATGTGATGGTTGGTGGTGGAAGTCAGCCATGGGTTGGAGGTGTGATGGTTGGTTGGTGGAAGTCAGCCATGGAGAATGTTAGAGATGTGATGGTTGGTGGTGGAAGTCAGCCATGGGTTGGAGGTGTGTTTGTCTCGTATTGATAGGTGACACACAAGCCACGCCTCTCTGTTTTTGTCACAGAGTACACAGAGATCAGATAACCTGATGGCCCTCTCTGATTGGATTAATTATCAGCCAAGGTATAAAGGTCCCGAGATAAATGCAGAGTCAGGAACAGAGGAAGCAAACTTTGCAGAGTTGCCTTCATTCTCCAGGAGCCTTCCTGAGCCCCGGACCTTCCAGGTAAGACCGATGGAGCGCCACACATTTCTCTGGATTTTCTAGGGGGGGGGGGGGGGGTGGTTGCCAACTGGATTTTCTAGGGGGGGGGGGATGGTTGCCAACTGGATTTTCTAGGGGGGGGTGGTTGCCAACTGGATTTTCTAGGGGGGGGGATGGTTGCCAACTGGATTTTCTAGGGGGGAGGGTGGTTGCCAACTGGATTTTCTAGGGGGGGGATGGTTGCCAAAGCTGCACGGCATGTGATTTGTATAGAATGTTTTCGGATGAATTTGTTACGCCAACCAGTGTCACGGGCCCTTGGCACCCATGCCAACTCCTTCGCCCAACATCCGCTCCGGGAGCTAAAGCCAAGTCACTGTCCCCCCCCACCCGTCCCATGGAAGGAAAAAAGGGGGGACTGACCAGCCAACAGAAGGACGGATGGAGGAAGCTCATTAGAATATGTCCCATCAGGGAAAAAGGCGCATTGTGACTGTCCGGTGGGCGGAAGTCTCAGCCGAGTGAATGGTACATATTACCGAGAACGAGAAAGAAGGCATTGTGTAGAGTCCGAGCAAAAAGACAGTGTGACAGAGAGAGAGAGAGAGAGACACAGAGAGAGACAGAGAGAGAGAGACAGAGAGAGAGACAGAGAGGGACAGAGAGAGAGCGAGACAGAGAGAGAGAGACACTGAGAGAGAGAGAGAGAGAGTGAGACACACAGAGAGAAAGATAGAGAGAGAGGGACAGAGAGAGAGCGAAAGAGAGAGAGAGAGACAGAGAGAGAGAGACAGAGAGAGAGAGAGAGGGGGACAGAGAGAGAGAGCGAAAGAGAGACAGAGAGAGACAGAGAGAGAGAGAGAGTGACAGAGAGAGACAGAGAGAGACAGAGAGAGACAGAGAGGAGGAGAGAGAGAGACAGAGAGAGAAAGAGACAGAGAAAGAGAGAGAGGAGGAGAGAGAGAGACAGAGGGAGAAAGAGAGAGGGAAAGAGAGAGGGAGAGAGAGAGAGAGAGAGAGAGAGCGGGGGAAATGTGACCACCAGGAAGGGGCAGCTACAGACACAGAGCTACAAGTGTGCCTGAGTAAAAGAATGACTGTCTGTAGGTGAGAGACACACATTGTCCAGGACGAGGAATGTGACAGACAGAGAGATTGTCCAGGAAATCTCAAGGAGAGGAGACCTCATCTGAGGAAGCTTCTGAGATACCTACCGAGGAGGAGACCAGAGGAGCCATCAGGACCAGGTATTGGGGCTCCCGCAGATCATGAGCATGGGTTAGGGTCTGCACCCCCATCCCCGCCACATTTACCTCTAAAGTCCCCAACATCCTCCCAGGTATTGGGGCAAATCTTGAGCATGGTTTTTTTTTTAAGTGTCCTCCTCCCGGGGTCTGTACCCCCCCCACCATTCTTCCCTCTAAAGTCCCCAACATCCTCCCAGGTATTGGGGCAAATCTTCAGCTTGTTTTTCATGAACTTTGTCCCCCTCCCGGGGGCTGTACCCCCAATCCCCACCATACTTGACCTCTAAAGTCCCCAACATCCCCCTAGGTATTGGGGCAAATCTTGAGCTTGTGTTTCATGAACTTTGTCCCCCTCCCGGGAGCTGTACCCCCATCCCCACCATACTTGACCTCTAAGGTCCCCAACATCCTCCCAGGTATTGGGGCAAATCTTCAGCTTGTTTTTCATGAACTTTGTCCCCCTCCCGGGGGCTGTACCCCCAATCCCCACCATACTTGACCTCTAAAGTCCCCAACATCCTCCCAGGTATTGGGGCAAATCTTGAGCATGGGATTCATACACATAGTCCCCCTCTCTGGGTGTGAACCCCCATCCCTGCCATACTTACCTCTAAAGTCCCCAAAATCGACTTTTGAGATATTGGGGCATCAACAAATCCTGAGCATGGGTTTCTTGAACCTTACCCCCCCCCCCTCTTCGGGGTCTGTAACCCCATCCCCCACCATTCCTACCTCCTCCATGTCCCCAAAATCCCATCCCTGCCATACATACCTGTAAAGTCCCCAAAAATCGACGTTTGAGGTATTGGGGCATCAACAGATCCTGAGTATGAGATTGATAGACGGTGTCCCCCTTCTCGGGGTCTGTTCCCCCACCCCCGCCATACATGGGGGTTATGTCACATATGTGGACCTCTAAATCCCCAACACCTTCTTCCCAGGTATTGGGGCTTCAACATTTCGGAGGATTCATGAACAGTGTCCCCCTCTCAGGATTTGTGTCCCCACCCCCCACCATACACGGGGTTCTGTTCCTGTAGTCACATGCATGGACCTCTAACATTCCCAGGTATTGGGGCAGATACAGAAGTGTATTAATGATGGGGGGGGGGGGGTCTTAGGGGTTGGTGTTAATGTTGGGGGGGGGGGGTCCTAGGAGGCTGGTTCTGGTTCTACCATCTCTGGGGGTTGGTGTTAATGTTGGGGGGGGGGGGGTCCTAGGAGGCTGGTTCTGGTTCTACCATCTCTGGGGGTTGGGGGGGGGGGGTCCTAGGAGGCTGGTTCTGGTTCTACCATCTCTGGGGGTTGGTGTTAATGTTGGGGGGGGGTCCTAGGAGGCTGGTTCTGGTTCTACCATCTCTGGGGGTTGGTGTTAATGTTGGGGGGGGGGTCCTAGGAGGCTGGTTCTGGTTCTACCATCTCTGGGGGTTGGTGTTAATGTTGGGGGGGGGGGGTCTTAGGGGTTGGTGTTAATGTTGGGGGGGGGGGTCCTAGGAGGCTGGTTCTGGTTCTACCATCTCTGGGGGTTGGTGTTAATGTTGGGGGGGGGGGGGGGTCCTAGGAGGCTGGTTCTGGTTCTACCATCTCTGGGGGTTGGTGTTAATGTTGGGGGGGGGGGGGGTTCCTAGGAGGCTGGTTCTGGTTCTACCATCTTGGGGGTTGGTGTTAATGTTGGGGGGGGGGGGGGGTCCTAGGAGGCTGGTTCTGGTTCTACCATCTCTGGGGGTTGGTGTTAATGTTGGGGGGGGGGGGTCCTAGGAGGCTGGTTCTGGTTCTACCATCTCTGGGGGTTGGTGTTAATGTTGGGGGGGGGGGGGTTCCTAGGAGGCTGGTTCTGGTTCTACCATCTCTGGGGGTTGGTGTTAATGTTGGGGGGGGGGGGGGGGTCCTAGGAGGCTGGTTCTGGTTCTACCATCTCTGGGGGTTGGTGTTAATGTTGGGGGGGGGGGGGGGTCTTAGGAGGCTGGTTCTGGTTTTACCATCTCTGGGGGTTGGTGTTAATGTTGGGGGGGGGGGGGTCTTAGGAGGCTGGTTCTGGTTCTACCATCTCTGGGGGTTGGTGTAAATGATGGGGGGGGGGGGTCCTAGGAGGCTGGTTCTGGTTCTACCATCTCTGGGGGTTGGTGTAAATGATGGGGGGGGGGGTCCTAGGAGGCTGGTTCTGGTTCTACCATCTCTGGGGGTTGGTGTTAATGTTGGGGGGGGGGTCCTAGGAGGCTGGTTCTGGTTCTACCATCTCTGGGGGTTGGTGTAAATAATGGGGGGGGGGGTGCTGACTTTACTATCTCTAGTCTGGCGTTAATTTTTTGCTGTTCAAATTGTTTGAAATATCAGATTTTACCTAAAGTAGGTACATCCATAGCTGCAGGGCTGTCTCAATAAGAGGGCACACATGGGCACAGCCCAGGGGCCCCAGCTGCATGGGGGGGCCCCTGCACTTTCCCCAAAGCAGCTGGTCCTTGAGCCCTGCGCTGCCCCCATGATGGCACTGAGAGTGATAGATACACAGGGGGGGCAGTCTGCCTCCTACCTACTTGATGTCATCATTGTAGGGGCCCCAGAGCATTACTTTGCCCGGGGGCCCATGATGCCATTAAGACGGCCCTGTGTAGCTGGGTGACTTTGCACACCAATTGCCATGGTTAGTAAAATCCTTGGCTTAAATCTTTTTTCTTCACCTTCCATCTCAGTGCTGCTGATCTCCTGCAGCCTCTTTGCAGCCACTTCCTGTCTCCATACCCTCCAGTGATGCGATTTCTCAGGGGGGGGTTTCCTGACGGTGACACCAGAGGATCTGTGTCATGTGTGCTGAGATGGTCACTTGTAGTCTCCATCATGTGACAACATAGGAGAAGAATTAGGAGACAAGGACGGGGTGTTGTCACCATAACAGGAAGTTCCCCCCCTCCCCCCATGGCAGGGTTGTTGTTTTTTTTATTATTATTAATTATTTTTATTATTAATTTTTCAACAACAATTCCATTTAACAATGTATCACATATCAAAAACATTCTAATAATGTAAACATCATTATCTATATCCTATACACCCCCTCCCCCCCCAAAAAGACAAAGGAATGTGCCCCCCTCACCCCCACTTATTCCCCGTGACTCTCTCCCACCCCCCCCCCCCTATAGAAAAAAATAAGCAAAAATATTTTTTCCTTTCCTTTTTCTTTTTTCCCTTTGTTAAAAAATAAATAAAAAATTAATAAAATAAAAAAAAAACTCCTTATATAAGAGGCTTCTAAAAATCCATTTTGCCCTTTATAACTTATCACTCTTATTACCCCCCCCCCCCACACACCTCCCTAAAAAAAAAAAAAAAAAACATTTATATCTGAGGCTTCTAAAAGCCATAATACCCATTTATAACCCCCCCCCCCTTATCTCCCTTCCCCTCTTCCCTCTTCTGTTTAAAAAAAAAAAAAAAAAAAGTGACCCCCCCCCCTCAATGCCCCCCCTCCTCTTATACCTATACAGGTGGGGGTTAGGGGCGGAGCCACACGAGCATTCTCACCCTCTCTCCCCCCATGAGCATGTACCTAGAATTTCTGCAGCTCCTTATATTATTCTATCTCTGGTAGTTCCCATTTCTCTGAACTTCTCCTCTCCATAGAAATCCTTCTCTCTGCCTCCATATATGAAGGAACTTCTCCCTTCCATAGAAATCCTTCTCTCTGCTGGATATTGTCTGATTGCTGATTAGGAGGGACTGTCCCTTATTAGGACCAAATCCCTCTGTCCCTCTTTTATGACTAAACCACTCTGTCCCTCTGTCCTCCTTAGTTGTCTCTCTGTCCTCCTCAGTTGCCTCTCTTTCCTTCTAAGTTGTCCTCCATTGTTGTTCCTCTGCCCCCCGCCCAGTTGCCCCTGTGTCCTCCTTGGTTGTCCCTGTGTCCTCCTTGGTTGTCCCTGTGTCCTCCTTGGTTGTCCATGTGTCCTCCTTGGTTGCCCCTGTGTCCTCCTTGGTTGTCTCTGTGTCCTCCTTGGTTGTCTCTGTGTCCTCCTTGGTTGCCCCTGTGTCCTCCTTGGTTGCCCCTGTGTCCTCCTTGGTTGTCTCTGTGTCCTCCTTGGTTGTCTCTGTGTTCTCCTTGGTTGTCTCTGTGTCCTCCTTGGTTGTCTCTGTGTCCTCCTTGGTTGTCCCTGTGTCCTCCTTGGTTGCCCCTGTGTCCTCCTTGGTTGTCTCTGTGTCCTCCTTGGTTGTCTCTGTGTCCTCCTTGGTTGCCCCTGTGTCCTCCTTGGTTGTCCCTGTGTCCTCCTTGGTTGTCTCTGTGTCCTCCTTGGTTGTCTCTGTGTCCTCCTTGGTTGCCCCTGTGTCCTCCTTGGTTGTCCCTGCGTCCTCCTTGGTTGTCTCTGTGTCCTCCTTGGTTGTCTCTGTGTCCTCCTTGGTTGCCCCTGTGTCCTCCTTGGTTGTCTCTGTGTCCTCCTTGGTTGTCTCTGTGTCCTCCTTGGTTGCCCCTGTGTCCTCCTTGGTTGTCTCTGTGTCCTCCTTGGTTGCCCCTGTGTCCTCCTTGGTTGCCCCTGTGTCCTCCTTGGTTGTCTCTGTGTCCTCCTTGGTTGTCTCTGTGTCCTCCTTGGTTGCCCCTGTGTCCTCCTTGGTTGCCCCTGTGTCCTCCTTGGTTGTCTCTGTGTCCTCCTTGGTTGTCTCTGTGTCCTCCTTGGTTGCCCCTGTGTCCTCCTTGGTTGTCTCTGTGTCCTCCTTGGTTGTCTCTGTGTCCTCCTTGGTTGTCTCTGTGTCCTCCTTGGTTGCCCCTGTGTCCTCCTTGGTTGTCCCTGCGTCCTCCTTGGTTGTCTCTGTGTCCTCCTTGGTTGCCCCTGTGTCCTCCTTGGTTGCCCCTGTGTCCTCCTTGGTTGTCTCTGTGTCCTCCTTGGTTGTCTCTGTGTCCTCCTTGGTTGCCCCTGTGTCCTCCTTGGTTGTCTCTGTGTCCTCCTTGGTTGCCCCTGTGTCCTCCTTGGTTGCCCCTGTGTCCTCCTTGGTTGCCCCTGTGTCCTCCTTGTTTGTCTCTGTGTCCTCCTTGGTTGCCCCTGTGTCCTCCTTGGTTGTCTCTGTGTCCTCCTTGGTTGTCTCTGTGTCCTCCTTGGTTGCCCCTGTGTCCTCCTTGGTTGTCTCTGTGTCCTCCTTGGTTGCCCCTGTGTCCTCCTTGGTTGTCTCTGTGTCCTCCTTGGTTGCCCCTGTGTCCTCCTTGGTTGTCCCTGCGTCCTCCTTGGTTGTCTCTGTGTCCTCCTTGGTTTCCCCTGTGTCCTCCTTGGTTGCCCCTGTGTCCTCCTTGGTTGTCTCTGTGTCCTCCTTGGTTGTCTCTGTGTCCTCCTTGGTTGCCCCTGTGTCCTCCTTGGTTGTCTCTGTGTCCTCCTTGGTTGCCCCTGTGTCCTCCTTGGTTGCCCCTGTGTCCTCCTTGGTTGCCCCTGTGTCCTCCTTGTTTGTCTCTGTGTCCTCCTTGGTTGCCCCTGTGTCCTCCTTGGTTGTCTCTGTGTCCTCCTTGGTTGTCTCTGTGTCCTCCTTGGTTGCCCCTGTGTCCTCCTTGGTTGTCTCTGTGTCCTCCTTGGTTGCCCCTGTGTCCTCCTTGGTTGCCCCTGTGTCCTCCTTGGTTGCCCCTGTGTCCTCCTTGGTTGTCCCTGTGTCCTCCTTGGTTGTCTCTGTGTCCTCCTTGGTTGTCTCTGTGTCCTCCTTGGTTGTCTGTGTCCTCCTTGGTTGTCCCTGTGTCCTCCTTGGTTGTCCCTGTGTCCTCCTTGGTTGTCTCTGTGTCCTCCTTGGTTGTCTCTGTGTCCTCCTTGGTTGTCTCTGTGTCCTCCTTGGTTGTCCCTGTGTCCTCCTTGGTTGTCTCTGTGTCCTCCTTGGTTGTCTCTGTGTCCTCCTTGGTTGTCCCTGTGTCCTCCTTGGTTGTCCCTGTGTCCTCCTTGGTTGTCTTTTTCCTCCTCAGTTGTCCCTCTATCCTCCTCCTCGGTTGTCCCTCCGTCCATCTCAGTTTTCCCTTTTTCCTTCCAGGTGTTCCCATTCTGTCCACATTTCTCTGAACTTCTCCTCTCCATAGAAATCCTTCTCTCTGCCTCCATATATGAAGGAACTTCTCCCTTCCATAGAAATCCTTCTCTCTGCCTCCATATATGAAGGAACTTCTCCCTTCCATAGAAATCCTTCTCTCTGCCTCCATATATGAAGGAACTTCTCCCTTCCATAGAAATCCTTCTCTCTGCCTCCATATATGAAGGAACTTCTCCTCTCCATAGAAATCCTTCTCTCTGCCTCCATATATGAAGGAACTTCTCCTCTCCATAGAAATCCTTCTCTCTGCCTCCATATATGAAGGAACTTCTCCTCTCCATAGAAATCCTTCTCTCTGCCTCCATATATGAAGGAACTTCTCCTCTCCATAGAAATCCTTCTCTCTGCCTCCATATATGAAGGAACTTCTCCTCTCCATAGAAATCCTTCTCTCTGCCTCCATATATGAAGGAACTTCTCCCTTCCATAGAAATCCTTCTCTCTGCCTCCATATATGAAGGAACTTCTCCTCTCCATAGAAATCCTTCTCTCTGCCTCCATATATGAAGGAACTTCTCCTCTCCATAGAAATCCTTCTCTCTGCCTCCATATATGAAGGAACTTCTCCTCTCCATAGAAATCCTTCTCTCTGCCTCCATATATGAAGGAACTTCTCCTTCCATAGAAATCCTTCTCTCTGCCTCCATATATGAAGGAACTTCTCCTTTCCATAGAAATCCTTCTCTCTGCCTCCATATATGAAGGAACTTCTCCCTTCCATAGAAATCCTTCTCTCTGCCTCCATATATGAAGGAACTTCTCCTCTCCATAGAAATCCTTCTCTCTGCCTCCATATATGAAGGAACTTCTCCCTTCCATAGAAATCCTTCTCTCTGCCTCCATATATGAAGGAACTTCTCCTTTCCATAGAAATCCTTCTCTCTGCCTCCATATATGAAGGAACTTCTCCCTTCCATAGAAATCCTTCTCTCTGCCTCCATATATGAAGGAACTTCTCCTCTCCATAGAAATCCTTCTCTCTGCCTCCATATATGAAGGAACTTCTCCTCTCCATAGAAATCCTTCTCTCTGCCTCCATATATGAAGGAACTTCTCCCTTCCATAGAAATCCTTCTCTCTGCCTCCATATATGAAGGAACTTCTCCTTTCCATAGAAATCCTTCTCTCTGCCTCCATATATGAAGGAACTTCTCCTCTCCATAGAAATCCTTCTCTTTTTTACGTCGTTTGCGTAAGTCGTCCGTGAATCGGGATTTACGTCGTTTACGTCCACGTCGAAACCAATAGGCCTGTGCGGCGTACTTAACCGCAATGCACGCTGGGAAATGTAGGCGCCCGGCGCATGCGCAATTCCAAAAAAAAATGTAAAAAAACGTGAGGTCAAGCCTCATTATCATAAAACACCCCCCCCCCCCCCTCAAACACATTTGATTTAGGCGCCCTTACGTCCGCCGCTTTAGGCTACGCCGCCGTAACTTAGCAGGCATTGTGAATCATTACTCGCTAACTTGCGGCGGCGTAGCTTAAATTCCTTAAGCTACACCGCCGCAAAGTTGCGGCAATCTTACTGAATCTACCTATAAGGCTCCATTCACATCTAGGCAGACAAATTAGCTGCGTTTTGTCCCGCGATTTGCGGCGGCAAATAGCTGCGTTTTGTACCGCTATTTGCGGCGACAAAACGCCACGATTGTCCGCCTAAGCCCGCATTCACACCTAGGCGTTTTTACGCCTGTAGCGCTACGCCGCTGCCGCCAGAGGGCTGAAAACAGATGTCCCTCTATGGAGATGGTTCACATCTCCACGCCGAACGCCGGACGCCTGTCGCGTGAAAAAAAGTCCCGGACCTTTTTTTCAGGCGTCTTCGAGCGTTCGGCTAGGAGATGGGAATCATCTCCATAGAGGGGGTCATCTTGGGGCACATCTAGGCGGACAATACCGGCGTTTTGTAGCCGCAAATCGCGGTACAAAACGCCGCTATTTTTACCGCTATTTGCGGCGACAAAACGCCGCGATTGTCCGCCTAGATGTACCCCTCTATGGAGATGGTTCCCGAAAGCCGCCTGAAAAAAAGGTCCGGGACTTTTTTTCAGGCGGCAGGCGTCAGGCGTGGAGATGTGAACCATCTCCATAGAGGGCAATGTCTTTTCATCCCTCTGGCGGCAGCGGCGTCGCACTACAGGCGACAAAACGCCTAGATGTGAATGGGGACTTAGTGTTTAGTCCTTGTTATCTTCACACATTTCGTTTCAGATCTAGTGAGCGGATTACATTGACTCCGTCATCCTGCCTGTCTGGTTGGGTCGGCCGTTGTCCATTCAGGAGGTGACGCTGTATGTGGGTGACATTTTCCACAGGTCGTCACACCAAACCTGAGAATCTTCATTCCTTGTGGCTGTGGAATGGAGGGGAGGGGAGGGGAAGGTCGATAAATAGACTTTTATGTATCAAGTAAAAAGACTTAAACCAACAATGTGCTGAGATGACAGGCAGATTCCGGAGAGGACAGAGAGGGGACAGAGAGGGGACAGAGCGGGGACAGAGAGAGGACAGAGAGGGGACATAGAGGGGACAGAGAGGGGACAGAGAGGGGACAGAGAGGGGACAGAGCGGGGACAGAGAGGGGACAGAGAGGGGACAGAGAGAGGACAGAGAGGGGACAGAGCGGGGACAGAGCCGGGACAGAGAGGGGACAGAGAGGTGACCAAGCGGGGACAGAGCCGGGACAGAGAGGGGACAGAGAGAGGACAGAGAGGGGACAGAGCGGGGACAGAGAGGGGACAGAGAGGGGACAGAGAGGTGACCAAGCGGGGACAGAGCCGGGACAGAGAGGGGACAGAGAGGGGACAGAGAGGGGACAGAGCCGGGACAGAGAGGGGACAGAGCCGGGACAGAGCCGGGACAGAGAGGGGACAGAGAGGGGACAGAGAGAGGACAGAGAGGGGACAGAGCGGGGACAGAGAGGGGACAGAGAGGGGACAGAGAGAGGACAGAGAGGGGACAGAGCGGGGACAGAGAGGGGACAGAGCGGGGACAGAGAGGGGACAGAGAGAGGACAGAGCCGGGACAGAGCGGGGACAGAGCGGGGACAGAGAGGGGACAGAGAGGGGACAGAGCGGGGACAGAGAGGGGACAGAGAGGTGACAGAGAGGTGACAGAGAGGTGACAGAGCGGGGACAGAGAGGGGACAGAGAGGGGACAGAGAGGGGACAGAGCCGGGACAGAGAGGGGACAGAGAGGGGACAGAGCCGGGATAGAGCGGGGACAGAGCCGGGACAGAGCCGGGACAGAGAGGGGACAGAGCCGGGACAGAGCCGGGACAGAGAGGGGACAGAGCCGGGACAGAGAGGTGACAGAGCCGGGACAGAGCTAGGACAGAGCCGGGACAGAGCTAGGACAGAGAGGGGACAGAGAGGGGACAGAGCCGGGACAGAGAGGGGACAGAGAGGGGACAGAGCCGGGACAGAGCCGGGACAGAGCTAGGACAGAGCAGGGACAGAGAGGGGACAGAGCCGGGACAGAGCTAGGACAGAGCCGGGACAGAGAGGGGACAGAGCCGGGACAGAGAGGGGACAGAGCCGGGACAGAGCCGGGACAGAGCTAGGACAGAGCCGGGACAGAGAGGGGACAGAGCCGGGACAGAGAGGGGACAGAGCCGGGACAGAGAGGGGACAGAGCGGGGAGGGACAGAGCAGGGACAGAGAGGGGACAGAGCGGGGAGGGACAGAGCAGGGACAGAGAGGGGACAGAGAGGGGACAGAGCAGGGACAGAGCGGGGACTTTTCACAATGATGGTGACTTCTACTCCTCCTCTGTGGAATGTGTTTGGGGGACGAGGAGGCTGCACATCAAATATTCCTTAGAATGGCCAAAAGTTGTGGGACTGGACGAGACGAGGCAGCCGCCATCACTACGCCAGGGAGGTACGTCACCAGATGAGCCAACCGTCATCAGAGGGACCAACCGTCATCAGAGGGACATTAGTCCACCTGATCCCTTCTAGAACAATCAGATTTATGTTCTGAAATGATCAAAATGGAAACAATGTATCGGAGTGAATGGAGACATTACAGGTCTTCCTTCTACTCGCTGGATATTGTCTGATTGCTGATTAGGAGGGACTGTCCCTTATTAGGACCAAATCCCTCTGTCCCTCTTTTATGACTAAACCACTCTGTCCCTCTTTTCTCCTAAGTTGTCCCTCTTTCATTCTAGGTTGTCCCTCTGTCCTCCTCAGTTGTCTCTCTGTCCTCCTCAGTTGTCCCTCTGTCCTCATATATCCCCTTATCCTCCTCAATTGTCCCTCTGTCCTCATATATCCCCTTATCCTCCTCAGTTGTCCCTCTGTCCTCCTCAATTGCCTCTCTTTCCTCCTAAGATGTTCCTCTTTCCTCAGTTGTCCCTCTTTACTTCTAAGTTGTCCATTTGTCCTCCTCAACTGCCCCTCTGCCCTCAGTTGTCCCCCTATCCTCCTTAGTTGTTCCTCTGCTCTCCTCAGTTGTCTCTGTGTCCTCCTTGGTTGTCTCTGTGTCCTCCTTGGTTGCCCATGTGTCCTCCTTGGTTGTCTCTGTGTCCTCCTTGGTTGTCCCTGTGTCCTCCTTGGTTGTCTCTGTGTCCTCCTTGGTTGTCTCTGTGTCCTCCTTGGTTGTCTCTGTGTCCTCCTTGGTTGTCTCTGTGTCCTCCTTGGTTGTCCCTGTGTCCTCCTTGGTTGTCTCTGTGTCCTCCGTGGTTGTCTCTGTGTCCTCCTTGGTTGTCTCTGTGTCCTCCTTGGTTGTCCCTGTGTCCTCCTTGGTTGTCCCTGTGTCCTCCTTGGTTGTCTCTGTGTCCTCCTTGGTTGTCTCTGTGTCCTCCTTGGTTGTCTCTGTGTCCTCCTTGGTTGTCTCTGTGTCCTACTTGGTTGTCTCTGTGTCCTCCTTGGTTGTCCCTGTGTCCTCCTTGGTTGTCCCTGTGTCCTCCTTGGTTGTCTCTGTGTCCTCCTTGGTTGTCCCTGTGTCCTCCTTGGTTGTCCCTGTGTCCTCCTTGGTTGTCTCTGTGTCCTCCTTGGTTGTCCCTGTGTCCTCCTTGGTTGTCCCTGTGTCCTCCTTGGTTGTCCCTGTGTCCTCCTTGGTTGTCTCTGTGTCCTCCTTGGTTGTCCCTGTGTCCTCCTTGGTTGTCTCTGTGTCCTCCTTGGTTGTCCCTGTGTCCTCCTTGGTTGTCCCTGTGTCCTCCTTGGTTGTCTCTGTGTCCTCCTTGGTTGTCCCTGCGTCCTCCTTGGTTGTCCCTGCGTCCTCCTTGGTTGTCTCTGCGTCCTCCTTGGTTGTCCCTGCGTCCTCCTTGGTTGTCCCTGTGTCCTCCTTGGTTGTCTCTGCGTCCTCCTTGGTTGTCCCTGTGTCCTCCTTGGTTGTCCCTGTGTCCTCCTTGGTTGTCTCTGTGTCCTCCTTGGTTGTCTCTGTGTCCTCCTTGGTTGTCCCTGTGTCCTCCTTGGTTGTCTCTGTGTCCTCCTTGGTTGTCTCTGTGTCCTCCTTGGTTGTCCCTGTGTCCTCCTTGGTTGTCCCTGTGTCCTCCTTGGTTGTCCCTGTGTCCTCCTTGGTTGTCCCTGTGTCCTCCTTGGTTGTCCCTGTGTCCTCCTTGGTTGTCCCTGTGTCCTCCTTGGTTGTCCCTGTGTCCTCCTTGGTTGTCCCTCTGTCCTCCTTGGTTGCCTCTTTTTTCTCCTTAGTTGTCCCTCTGTCCACTTCAGTTGTCCCTCTTTTCTTCTAGGTTGTCCCTCTATCCTCCTCGGTTGTGCCTCAGTCCTCAGTTGTCCCTCCGTCCATCTCAGTTTTCCCTCTTTCCTTCCAGGTTGTCCTCCTCAGTTGTCCCTAATTTTTTTCTTGGTTGTCCCTCTGCCCCCCCCAGTTGTCCCTCTGTGCTCTGATAGTGTCATATTGCAGGAAGCCTCCCTCCTCTCAGTGACTATCATTGTGACTGGACAGAAAAGCGGGGGGGGGGGGGGGCACATCACATGTGGACTAACCGGTCATTTTTTTGCTTATTAATCTTTTGCGGTCTGCGTAACGGTGGGTGTGGCAGGGGGCGTGTCCTTTGCCTACATACTCCGAGGTTCAAAGACGTCGCGCTCTCTTACCTCGGGGGAGGCGGGAGGTAAGAGACCGAAACGTATTTTATATCAATTTATTCATCAAATTATCACCGGGACTAATCATGTAACGTTGTGATGATGTCAGTGGATCACAATGCTGCGCTATAGTATATGGGGGTGAGATCCCGTGAGGATCCCCAGAGATCAGAGAATACAATTGGAGGGATTTGGGGGTGAAATTAATTTTTTTCTGCTAATGGAATCTCTGTGATCTCTATATAGAGATCTCTATTGTGTTCTGTATGGACGGGGGAGGGGGGGGGGGGGGGGGGTTCGGTGTATTTATCGTGATTTTTGTATTTTTTTGTGTGTGTTTGATATTTATTATATGTGTACTGTCACTTTAAATGTTTTATTTACCTTTTTGTTGATTTTGTATCTTTTTTTGGTCTTTTTTTTTTTCTCTTTTTTCTTAAAATACAATTTTATATTACAAATTGCTTCAAAATTATAGTTAAAGCCAATAAAAAAATATGACATGGGTTATTTAGAGGGGGGGGGGGGGTGCCACCCGGGGCCCTGGGGACCTCCGGGCCTTTTAATAATAAAAAAATATATATATATAAAACATTTATTTTTTTAAATGTTATAAAAAAAATTTTTTTAAAAAGGGGGGTTGCCATCCGGGGGGCCTGGGGACCTATGGGCCCTTTAATAAAAATATTTGTTTTATATATATATATAGAAAAAAATATTTTATTTTTATAAAGAAAAAAAGGGGGGGTTGTCATCCTCACAGAAATATATATATATATTTTAAATGTTATAAAATAAATAAAAAAAAAGGGGGGGTTGCCATCCAGGGGGGCCTGGGGACCTATGGGCCCTTTAATAATAATAATATATATAGAAAATAAATGATTTTCTTTTTATAAAAAAAATAAAAAATAAAAAAGGGGGGGTTGCCATCGGGCCCCTTACAATTTTTTTTTTTTTTAAATGACATAAAATAAATAAAAAAAAAAAGGGGGGTTGCTATCCGGGGGCCTGGGAACCTCTGGGCTGTTTAATAATATAAAAAAAGGCCCCTTACAAAAAAAAAAAAGGATGTTGCCATCCGGGCCCCTGGGGACCTCCGGGCCCCTTACAGGAGTACTGCCTGTACCCCCCTGATGGCGGCCCTGGATACATACAATCAGTATATAGGATATAGAGACATGTGGCTACTGACCCCCCCCCCCCCCTGATTTATATTGAAATTAGGAAATGATCTATAGAGCAAAAATCTTAAAGGGTCGGATCGTTGTCACCCTATAACAGGAAGTAACCTCCATGCATAGGTGTGCGCAAGGGGTGTGCCAGATGTGCCTGGGCACACCCTAATCCTGGGGGTGGCAACCCATCAATGGTCGAGCAGGTGACAGGTAAACCGCAATCCTTCCTTGCCGACCCTCGTAACCTGGATGGGAGAGGCGGCGGGGGTGCAATTTAGTGGAACTGATCTGTGTTTTCCTCCTGCAGCAGCTGAAAGTTGGCTTCTCCTCCTCTCCCTCTTGTTGAAATTCAGCTGCCACAGGAGGAAAATACATGGAATCGTACCAATATATGTCCCCCATGTGCTCCCTCGCTCCCCCATGTGCTCCCTCTGTCCCCCATGTGCTCCCTCTGTCCCCCATGTGCTCCCTCGCTCCCCCCATGTGCTCCCTCGCTCCCCCCATGTGCTCCCTCGCTCCCCCATGTGCTCCCTCGGGTCCCCCATGTGCTCCCTCGCTCCCCCATGTGCTCCCTCTTCCCCCCATGTGCTCCCTCGCTCCCCCTTCCCTCATGTGCTCCCTCGCTCCCCCCATGTGCTCCCTCGCTCCCCCCATGTGCTCCCTCGCTCCCCCATGTGCTCCCTCGGGTCCCCCATGTGCTCCCTCGCTCCCCCATGTGCTCCCTCGCTCCCCCATGTGCTCCCTCGCTCCCCCCATGTGCTCCCTCGCTCCCCCATGTGCTCCCTCAGTCCCTCATGTGCTCCCTCGCTCCCTCATGTGCTCCCTCGCTCCCCCATGTGCTCCCTCGCTCCCCCATGTGCTTCCTCGCTCCCCCCATGTGCTCCCTCGCTCCCCCATGTTTTCCCTCGGGTCCCCCCATGTGCTCCCTCGCTCCCCATGTGCTCCCTCGGGTCCCCCATGTGCTCCCTCGCTCCCCCATGTGCTCCCTCGCTCCCCCCATGTGCTCCCTCGCTCCCCCATGTGCTCCCTCAGTCCCTCATGTGCTCCCTCGCTCCCTCATGTGCTCCCTCGCTCCCCCATGTGCTCCCTCGCTCCCCCATGTGCTTCCTCGCTCCCCCCATGTGCTCCCTCGCTCCCCCATGTTTTCCCTCGGGTCCCCCATGTGCTCCCTCGCTCCCCATGTGCTCCCTCGGGTCCCCCATGTGCTCCCTCGCTCCCCCATGTGCTCCCTCGCTCCCCCCATGTGCTCCATCGCTCCCCCATGTGCTCCCTCGCTCCCCCATGTGCTCTCTCGCTCCCCCATGTGCTCCCTCGCTCCCCCATGTGCTTCCTCGGTCCCCCATGTGCTCCCTCGCTCCCCCATGTGCTCTCTCGCTCCCCCATGTGCTCCCTCGCTCCCCCATGTGCTCCCTCGCTCCCCCATGTGCTTCCTCGGTCCCCCATGTGCTCCCTCGCTCCCCCATGTGCTCCCTCGCTCCCCCCATGTGCTCCATCGCTCCCCCATGTGCTCCCTCAGTCCCTCATGTGCTCCCTCGCTCCCTCATGTGCTCCCTCGCTCCCCCATGTGCTCCCTCGCTCCCCCATGTGCTTCCTCGCTCCCCCCATGTGCTCCCTCGCTCCCCCATGTTTTCCCTCGGGTCCCCCATGTGCTCCCTTGCTCCCCATGTGCTCCCTCGGGTCCCCCATGTGCTCCCTCTGTCCCCCATGTGCTCCCTCGCTCCCCCATGTGCTCCCTCGGTCCCCCATGTGCTCCCTCGCTCCCCCATGTGCTCCCTCGCTCCCCCATGTGCTCTCTCGCTCCCCCATGTGCTCCCTCGCTCCCCCATGTGCTTCCTCGGTCCCCCATGTGCTCCCTCGCTCCCCCATGTGCTCTCTCGCTCCCCCATGTGCTCCCTCGCTCCCCCATGTGCTCCCTCGCTCCCCCATGTGCTTCCTCGGTCCCCCATGTGCTCCCTTGCTGCCCCATGTGCTCCCTCGCTCCCCCATGTGCTCCCTCGCTCCCCCATGTGCTCCCTCGGTCCCCCATGTGCTCCCTTGCTGCCCCATGTGCTCCCTCGCTCCCCCATGTGCTCCCTCGCTCCCCCATGTGCTCCCTCGGTCCCCCATGTGCTCCCTCGCTAGGGTGACCACATGTCCCGGATTGCCCGGGACAGTCCCGCATTTTGCAGTTCTGTCCCGGGTCCCGGGCACCTTCATTCCAGGACAATACAGTGTCCCGGAATGAAGCTGACACAGCCACCCGATGAGCCCACAATGAAAACTGTCTGTTTCCCAGCCCAGGGTGTTCAACCCGCCAAATGCCCTGCAATGCACTGCGCCCAACCAGTGCGCAGTAAACGCTGATTGTTAAGGAGCGGGGGCTGGGTATCCGGCATCCTTAACAACTGATGAGTCATCAGCTGTCAATGGGCTTCCCCGCTGACAGCTGAATAAAAAAAAGCTGCCAATAGAAAAAAAACGGCGTGGGGTCCCCCTCCCCTAGTCCATTCCAGAACCTTTGGGTCCTTTGGGGGCTTCCAGATTCTGATAATCCCCCTGCCTGCATGCCACCACGACCACCAGCCAGGGTAGGATGGGGACAAGGTGCTTTTGGGTGAGGGGTCTGGTATGGGTGAGGGGTCTGGTATGGGCTAGGGGTAGGGGGCACTATGTTTTTTATGTGCTTTTTCTTTCCAATAGCAACCGTGAGTCAATTTAAATGTGATTTGACTCTTTAGAAATGTAATTTTTGCTGCAGCAGGTTCTATACGTGGTACACATGCACCACTTTATAGGCAGACTAAGGGGACCCCCCAGCCACTATATTTAGAGGATATGTTCATTTTTATTGTTGCACTTAATAGAATCCTGAAAAATTGTAAAAAAAATGTTGCATTGGCAGTACCCGGACCCCCATACCTATTATGGCCAATTACTTGCATAAAAGCCTTTAAAATTGGCAAATTTTTGTGAAGGAGGGGGGAGTCCCTAAATGGCAGTTTGGAAATGTGGTCACCCTATCCCTCGCTCCCCCATGTGCTCCCTCATGTGCTGTCACCCTGTAACAGGAAGTGACCTCCATTTGAGTCTCTGTTGAAAGTCCATGTGACAGGGTGACAAACACAGGAGCATAATTGGGAGATAGAGGCACAGTGTTGTCACCCTGTAACAGGAAGTGACTTTCATGGTGGGATCACCGGGGATTATTTTATTGTAATTTTCAGATTTATAAATACTGAATCTGACTTTTGAAATGACGGTGACATATTAAAGCTTCTATGATTGGGGGTACATCTACTTTGAGGTGCTGTATGTGCGCACACCTCCTCTGGTGTTAGTTTCTTTATCCATTCCCCATGAGTAAGCTCCCAGTGGGCAGAGGGAAACACGTTGGGGGTGTGGCCTGGCATAGTTTCTTTATCCACTACCCATGAGTAAGCTCCAGTAGGCAGAGGGAAATTCTGGCCAGCACGTGTTGGGGGCATGTTCTGGCGTTAGTTTCTTTATCCATCTCCATGAGTAAGCTCTGGTGGGCAGAGGGAAACACTTTGGGGGCGTGGCCTGGCATCATTTCTTTATCCATCCCCATAAGTAAGCTCCGGTGGGCAGAGGGAAATGCGTTGGGCGTGGTCTGGCGTTAGTTTCTTTATCCATCCCCATAACTAAGCTCCGGTGGGCAGAGGGAAATGCGTTGGGCGTGGTCTGGCGTTTCTTTATCCATCTCCATGAGTAAGCTTCAGTGGGCAGAGTGAAACGCTTTTGGGGGCGTGGCCTAGCATAGATTCTTTATCCCCCCCCCCCCCCATGAGTAAGCTCCAGTGGGCAGAGTGAAATGCTTTTGGGGGCGTGGCCTGGCATAGTTTCTTTATCCACCCCCATAAGTAAGCTCCAGTGGGCAGAGGAAAAATCGTTGGGCGTGGTCTGGCGTTAGTTTCTTTATCCTTCTCCATGAGTAAGCTCCAGTAGGCAGAGTGAAACTCTTTGGGGGCGTGGCCTGGCATTGTTTCTTTATCCACACCCCATGAGTAAGCTCCAGTGGGCAGAGTGAAACGCGTTGGGGCGTGGTCTGGTGTTAGTTTCTTTATCCACCCCCCATGAGTAAGCTCCAGTGGGCAGAGTGAAACTCTTTGGGGGCGTGGCCTTGCATTGTTTCTTTATCCCCCCACCCATGAGTAAGCGCTGGTGGGCAGAGTGAAACGCGTTAGGGGCGTGGTCTGGCATAGTTTCTTTATCCACCCCCCATGAGTAAGCTCCAGTGGGCAGAGTGAAACGCGTAGGGGACGTGGTCTGGTGGGAGGTCCAGGCTGAGTCTGCCATTCACTATCATACAGCGGGTCTTGACTTGATATCTAATTCTGTTCTACCCTTAGTGGTGGGGGGTTGGGCTCTCTGGGGGTCTCGGGGGGTATTATATATATATATATGGTGGCAGTTGACTGACTCCTCTGTTTCTTCCCCTCACAGCTGATCCAGGATGAATTGGGCCGGATTGTACGGGATCCTGAGCGGTGTGAACCGCCATTCCACGGGCATCGGGCGCATTTGGCTCTCGGTGGTCTTCATCTTCCGTATCATGGTGCTGGTGGTGGCCGCGGAGAGCGTTTGGGGGGACGAGAAGTCCTCCTTCACCTGCAACACCCAACAGCCCGGATGTAACAGCGTCTGCTACGACCACTTCTTCCCCATCTCCCACATCCGCCTGTGGGCCCTCCAGCTGATCATCGTGTCCACGCCGGCCCTCCTGGTGGCCATGCACGTGGCTCACCTCCAGCACCAGGAGAAGAAACTCTTGAAACTCACCGGCCACGACGACCCCAAGGAGCTGGCGGACGTGAAAAAGCACAAGATCCGCATCTCCGGCACCCTGTGGTGGACCTACACCATGAGCGTGATCTTCAGGATCGTCTTCGAAGTGGCCTTCATGTACCTCTTCTACCACATCTACCCCGGCTACGCCATGATACGCCTGGTCAAGTGCGGAGAATACCCCTGCCCCAACACCGTGGACTGCTTCGTGTCTCGCCCCACCGAGAAGACCATCTTCACCATCTTCATGCTGGTCACCTCGGGGATCTGCATCCTCCTCAACGTCTCCGAGCTTTTCTTCCTGGTCGGGAAGGCTTGCGCCAGGAGGCGGATCCGACACGAAGATTCCTACCGGGGCCACGAGAGCCGGCAGAACGAGATGAACACGCTGCTCACCGTAGACAGTATCAAAAAGGGCCAGGCGGGCCAAGAGAAAGGAGAGCATTGCTCCACGTCCTAGAGGGCCGGCACGTGGGATGGACCCCGAGGTTTGGGGGGGGCTCCATGGGGGGCCCTTCGTAGGGACAAAGCACATGACTCATTTCACGGCAATATTTGCACAAGAGGAGGCGGGGCGATGGTGGCGAGGGTTCCGCCTCCGCCGCTCTATGTTGTGCTCGCCAGTTGCCGGCGGTCCACCATTCACAGGTGCTTCATGCAGTATTTTTGGGGTAACACGGGGGGGGGGAGGGGAGAGGGGGGAGGGGGGGGGGAGGGGATGGACGCCATTTTTTTTCTGCAGGGATTTCGGGTGGATTTTTACTCTTATAATGTTTTAATATCGATGTGATTTGAAAAATTAAAAAAATTAAATTCCTTAAAACCGTTTGTGTCTGGATGTGAGCTGCGTTTTCTCCACACAAAAAAAACTGAAATCCCGATAGCAGAGGCGGCTCTCTAATTAGGCGGTCGCCTTAGGCCTCGCCCCCCGCAGGGGCCTCGCCGCCTAACAAATTTCCGTTACTAAACAGCCGACTCTGATGCAGATGCATCTCCGGAGCTAAAGCGGGTGAGAAGTGCGGGCGTGTGTCACTTGTGCCCAGGGGCGGATAACGGAAGCACCAATTCATGCAGGTAGGTGGCCACGGAAAATCATTCAATGGGCGTGCGAGTACCTGAACCCGGGTCCCGGTATCACCCTTCTGAGGCAGAGCTCAGACTGGCAGAGGGAGAGGAGGACTGGCAGAGGCAGAGCTCAGACTGGCAGAGGGAGAGGAGGACTGGCAGAGGGAGAGGAGGACTGGGAGCCAATCAGGTTTGCTGAACATGTTCAGAAAAGGAAACACTGATAGGAGGAGAGAGCAGAGTGAGCAGAGGGAGGGTCTTAGCAGTCTTCTGCTCTTTCACTGCACAGTCAGCAGGTGGCGGTGGGGGAGAGGAACACCTGGCTGTGTGGCACAGCTGTGTAAATCTCAGGACTGGATGGACAGAAATATAAATCCTTTAATCAGACATGCCAAATATATATATGTGTGTGTGTTATGTGTTCGCCTTCAACATTACGCCTTTGTGTGTTCAATCACCTGCTCTCTACCCTAACATTTTTATTAAAAACACATAAATACTTAATATATATATTTTTTATTATTATTATTTTTTTTTCTTTTCCAAAATAAAAAATATGAAATATATATCTAAAATTATTTTCTATATATCTGTTATATATATATATATATATATTTCATATTTTTTATTTTTGGAAAAGAAAAACTAATAATAAAAAATAAATGTATTTATCTTTTTGTTTTTTTTATTGAATATATTTTAAAAAATGTGTGTGTATGTGTATATATATATATATCATTTTTTCTATATATCTTTTATATGTATATATATGTATTTTTATAAATATTTTTCATAATATTTTATAATAATATATTAAAAAATATATATAAATATATTCAATTTTATTAAAAAAAAGAAAAGAAATGAAATATATTTATTTTTTATTATTATGTTTTCTTTTCCAAAAAGAAAAAATATGAAATTTACATTCTATATATATATATATATATATATATATATATATATATTCTATATAAATTTACATAAATAAATATGTATTTTGTAAAATAAATATTATTATGTTTTCTTTTCCAAAATTATATATATATATATATATATATATATATATATATATATATATATATAATTTTTTCTATATAATATATATGTATATATATATATGTATATATATATATATATATATATATATATATATATATCTAATAATATATTAAAAAAATATATATAATATATTCAATTTTATTAAAAAAGAAAATAAATGCATTTATTTTTTATTATTATGTTTTCTTTTCCAAAAAGAAAAATATGAAATTTACATTATATATATATATATATATATATATATATATATATATAAATAAATATTTTGTAAAAGAAAAAAATATATAATAAAAACATTATATTATATATATATATATATATATATATATATATATATATATACACACACACATTTTCTATATATGTATTTATTTATTTTTAATACATTTTTTTTAAGGTAGAGAGCAGGTATTACTATGGTAATTGAACACACAAAGGCGTAATGTTAAACTCCAGGCAAACAGCTAATCAGAAATTTTTTTCAAATAATAATAAAAAAATAAAATAAAAACACACACACACATATATATATAATATTTTTTTTATGTATATATAGATATTTGGCATGGAAGACTGAGGACATCTTGTGGCAGAAATGAAGTACTGCAGGCAATGTTGTCAGCTGAAAGGTCTTGATTGGCTCTGGGGGAACATACAGGCCCCTTTCACATTGAGGCGTTTTTCATGCGGTACAAAAATAGCGCTGCTATACCGCATGAAAAAATCTTGCCCTGCAGGCTGCAATGTGAAAGCCCGAGGGTTTTCACACTGAAGCGGTGCGGTAAC
>NW_024404558.1:0-89183 GCF_905171775.1 Rana temporaria | reverse complement strand
GCAAGTGTGTATCAGCCGGCTGCCCCTACGTAGCAAGTGTGTATCAGCCGGCCGCCCCTACGTAGCAAGTGTTTTTCAGCCGGCCGCCCCTACGTAGCAAGTGTTTTTCAGCCGGCCGCCCCTATGTAGCAAGTGTATAAGCCGGCCGCCCCTACGTAGCAAGTGTGTATCAGTCGGCCGCCCCTACGTAGCAAGTGTGTATCAGCCGGCCGCCCCTACGTAGCAAGTGTGTATCAGCCGGCCGCCCCAACGTAGCAAGTGTTTTTCAGCCGGCCGCCCCTATGTAGCAAGTGTTTTTCAGCCGGCCGCCCCTACGTAGCAAGTGTGTATCAGCCGGCCGCCCCTACGTAGCAAGTGTGTATCAGCCGGCCGCCCCTACGTAGCAAGTGTGTATCAGCCGGCCGCCCCTACGTAGCAAGTGTGTATCAGCCGGCCGCCCCCTACGTAGCAAGTGTGTATCAGCCGGCCGCCTCTATGTAGCAAGTGTTTTTCAGCCGGCCGCCCCTACGTAGCAAGTGTTTTTCAGCCGGCCGCCCCTACGTAGCAAGTGTTTATCAGCCGGCCGCCCCTACGTAGCAAGTGTGTATCAGCCGGCCGCCCCTACGTAGCAAGTGTGTATCAGCCGGCCGCCCCTACGTAGCAAGTGTTTTTTTTTAGCCGGCCGCCCCTATGTAGCAAGTGTGTATCAGCCGGCCGCCCCTACGTAGCAAGTGTGTATCAGCCGGCCGCCCCTACGTAGCAAGTGTTTTTCAGCCGGCCGCCCCTACGTAGCAAGTGTTTTTCAGCCGGCCGCCCCTACGTAGCAAGTGTGTATCAGCCGGCCGCCCCTACGTAGCAAGTGTTTTTCAGCCGGCCGCCCCTACGTAGCAAGTGTGTATCAGCCGGCCGCCCCTACGTAGCAAGTGTTTTTCAGCCGGCCGCCCCTACGTAGCAAGTGTGTATCAGCCGGCCGCCCCTACGTAGCAAGTGTTTTTCAGCCGGCCGCCCCTACGTAGCAAGTGTGTATCAGCCGGCCGCCCCTACGTAGCAAGTGTGTATCAGCCGGCCGCCCCTACGTAGCAAGTGTGTATCAGCCGGCCGCCCCTACGTAGCAAGTGTGTATCAGCCAGCCGCCCCTACGTAGCAAGTGTTTTTCAGCCGGCCGCCCCTACGTAGCAAGTGTGTATCAGCCGGCCGCCCCTACGTAGCAAGTGTGTATCAGCCGGCCGCCCCTACGTAGCAAGTGTGTATCAGCCGGCCGCCCCTATGTAGCAAGTGTGTATCAGCCGGCCGCCCCTACGTAGCAAGTGTGTATCAGCCGGCCGCCCTTACGTAGCAAGTGTGTATCAGCCGGCCGCCCCTACGTAGCAAGTGTTTTTCAGCCGGCCGCCCCTACGTAGCAAGTGTGTATCAGCCGGCCGCCCCTACGTAGCAAGTGTGTATCAGCCGGCCGCCCCTACGTAGCAAGTGTGTTTCAGCCGGCCGCCCCTACGTAGCAAGTGTGTTTCAGCCGGCCGCCCCTACGTAGCAAGTGTGTATCAGCCGGCCGCCCCTACGTAGCAAGTGTGTATCAGCCGGCCGCCCCAACGTAGCAAGTGTTTTTCAGCCGGCCGCCCCTATGTAGCAAGTGTTTTTCAGCCGGCCGCCCCTACGTAGCAAGTGTGTATCAGCCGGCCGCCCCTATGTAGCAAGTGTGTATCAGCCGGCCGCCCCTACGTAGCAAGTGTGTATCACCCGGCCACCCCTACGTAGCAAGTGTGTATCAGCCGGCCGCCTCTATGTAGCAAGTGTGTATCAGCCGGCCGCCCTTACGTAGCAAGTGTGTATCAGCCGGCCGCCCCTACGTAGCAAGTGTGTATCAGCCGGCCGCCCCTACGTAGCAAGTGTGTATCACCCGGCCACCCCTACGTAGCAAGTGTGTATCAGCCGGCCGCCCCTACGTAGCAAGTGTTTTTCAGCCGGCCGCCCCTACGTAGCAAGTGTTTATCAGCCGGCCGCCCCTACGTAGCAAGTGTTTTTTTTTAGCCGGCCGCCCCTATGTAGCAAGTGTGTATCAGCCGGCCGCCCCTACGTAGCAAGTGTGTATCAGCCGGCCGCCCCTACGTAGCAAGTGTTTTTCAGCCGGCCGCCCCTACGTAGCAAGTGTTTATCAGCCGGCCGCCCCTACGTAGCAAGTGTTTTTTTTTAGCCGGCCGCCCCTATGTAGCAAGTGTGTATCAGCCGGCCGCCCCTACGTAGCAAGTGTTTTTCAGCCGGCCGCCCCTACGTAGCAAGTGTGTATCAGCCGGCCGCCCCTACGTAGCAAGTGTGTATCACCTGGCCGCCCCTACGTAGCAAGTGTGTATCAGCCGGCCACCCCTACGTAGCAAGTGTGTATCAGCCGGCCGCCCCTACGTTGCAAGTGTGTATCAGCCGGCCGCCCCTACGTAGCAAGTGTGTATCAGCCGGCCGCCCCTACGTAGCAAGTGTGTATCAGCCGGCCGCCCCTACGTAGCAAGTGTTTTTCAGCCGGCCGCCCCTACGTAGCAAGTGTGTATCAGCCGGCCGCTCCTACGTAGCAAGTGTTTTTCAGCCAGCCGCCCCTACGTAGCAAGTGTGTATCAGCCGGCCGCCCCTACGTAGCAAGTGTGTATCAGCCGGCCGCCCCTACGTAGCAAGTGTTTTTCAGCCGGCCGCCCCTACGTAGCAAGTGTGTATCAGCCGGCCGCCCCTACGTAGCAAGTGTTTTTCAGCCGGCCGCCCCTACGTAGCAAGTGTGTATCAGCCGGCCGCCCCTACGTAGCAAGTGTGTATCAGCCGGCCGCCCCTACGTAGCAAGTGTGTATCAGCCGGCCGCCCCTATGTAGCAAGTGTTTTTCAGCCGGCCGCCCCTACGTAGCAAGTGTTTTTCAGCCGGCCGCCCCTACGTAGCAAGTGTGTATCAGCCGGCCGCCCCTACGTAGCAAGTGTGTATCAGCCGGCCGCCCCTACGTAGCAAGTGTGTATCAGCCGGCCGCCCCTACGTAGCAAGTGTGTATCAGCCGGCCGCCCTTACGTAGCAAGTGTTTTTCAGCCGGCCGCCCCTACGTAGCAAGTGTGTATCAGCCGGCCGCCCCTACGTAGCAAGTGTGTATCAGCCGGCCGCCCCTACGTAGCAAGTGTGTATCAGCCGGCCGCCCCTACGTAGCAAGTGTGTATCAGCCGGCCGCCCCTACGTAGCAAGTGTTTTTCAGCCGGCCGCCCCTACGTAGCAAGTGTGTATCAGCCGGCCGCCCCTACGTAGCAAGTGTGTATCAGCCGGCTGCCCCTACGTAGCAAGTGTGTATCAGCCGGCCGCCCTTACGTAGCAAGTGTGTATCAGCCGGCCGCCCCTACGTAGCAAGTGTGTATCAGCCGGCCGCCCCTACGTAGCAAGTGTTTTTCAGCCGGCCGCCCCTACGTAGCAAGTGTGTTTCAGCCGGCCGCCCCTACGTAGCAAGTGTTTTTCAGCCGGCCGCCCCTACGTAGCAAGTGTGTATCAGCCGGCCGCCCCTACGTAGCAAGTGTGTATCAGCCGGCCGCCCCTACGTAGCAAGTGTGTATCAGCCGGCCGCCCTTACGTAGCAAGTGTTTTTCAGCCGGCCGCCCCTACGTAGCAAGTGTGTATCAGCCGGCCGCCCCTACGTAGCAAGTGTTTTTCAGCCGGCCGCCCCTACGTAGCAAGTGTGTATCAGCCGGCCGCCCCTACGTAGCAAGTGTTTTTCAGCCGGCCGCCCCTACGTAGCAAGTGTGTATCAGCCGGCCGCCCCTACGTAGCAAGTGTTTTTTAGCCGGCCGCCCCTACGTAGCAAGTGTGTATCAGCCGGCCGCCCCTACGTAGCAAGTGTTTTTCAGCCGGCCGCCCCTACGTAGCAAGTGTGTATCAGCCGGCCGCCCTTACGTAGCAAGTGTGTATCAGCCGGCCGCCCCTACGTAGCAAGTGTGTATCAGCCGGCCGCCCCTACGTAGCAAGTGTGTATCAGCCGGCCGCCCCTACGTAGCAAGTGTGTATCAGCCGGCCGCCCCTACGTAGCAAGTGTGTATCAGCCGGCCGCCCCTACGTAGCAAGTGTGTATCAGCCGGCCTCCCCTACGTAGCAAGTGTGTATCAGCCGGCCGCCCCTACGTAGCAAGTGTGTATCAGCCGGCCGCCCCTACGTAGCAAGTGTTTTTCAGCCGGCCGCCCCTACGTAGCAAGTGTGTATCAGCCGGCCGCCCCTACGTAGCAAGTGTGTATTAGCCGGCCGCCCCTACATAGCAAGTGTGTATCAGCCGGCCGCCCCTACGTAGCAAGTGTGTATCAGCCGGCCGCCCCTACGTAGCAAGTGTGTATCAGCCGGCCGCCCCTACGTAGCAAGTGTGTATCAGCCAGCCGCCCCTACGTAGCAAGTGTGTATCAGCCGGCCGCCCCTACGTAGCAAGTGTGTATCAGCCGGCCGCCCCTACGTAGCAAGTGTGTATCAGCCGGCCGCCCCTACGTAGCAAGTGTGTATCAGCCGGCCGCCCCTACGTAGCAAGTGTGTATCAGCCGGCCGCCCCTACGTAGCAAGTGTGTATCAGCCGACCGCCCCTACGTAGCAAGTGTTTTTCAGCCGGCCGCCCCTACGTAGCAAGTGTTTTTCAGCCGGCCGCCCCTACGTAGCAAGTGTGTATCAGCCGGCCGCCCCTACGTAGCAAGTGTGTATCAGCCGGCCGCCCCTACGTAGCAAGTGTGTATCAGCCGGCCGCCCCTACGTAGCAAGTGTGTATCAGCCGGCCGCCCCTACGTAGCAAGTGTGTATCAGCCGGCCGCCCCTACGTAGCAAGTGTGTATCAGCCGGCCGCCCCTACGTAGCAAGTGTGTATCAGCCGGCCGCCCCTACGTAGCAAGTGTTTTTCAGCCGGCCGCCCCTACGTAGCAAGTGTGTATCAGCCGGCCGCCCCTACGTAGCAAGTGTGTATTAGCCGGCCGCCCCTACGTAGCAAGTGTGTATCAGCCGGCCGCCCCTACGTAGCAAGTGTGTATCAGCCGGCCGCCCCTACGTAGCAAGTGTGTATCAGCCGGCCGCCCCTACGTAGCAAGTGTGTATCAGCCGGCCGCCCCTACGTAGCAAGTGTTTTTCAGCCGGCCGCCCCTACGTAGCAAGTGTGTATCAGCCGTTCGCCCCTACGTAGCAAGTGTTTTTCAGCCGGCCGCCCCTACGTAGCAAGTGTGTATCAGCCGGCCGCCCCTATGTAGCAAGTGTTTTTCAGCCGGCCGCCCCTACGTAGCAAGTGTGTATCAGCCGGCCGCCCCTACGTAGCAAGTGTGTATCAGCCGGCCGCCCCTACGTAGCAAGTGTGTATCAGCCGGCCGCCCCTACGTAGCAAGTGTGTATCAGCCGGCCGCCCCTACGTAGCAAGTGTGTATCAGCCGGCCGCCCCTACGTAGCAAGTGTGTATCAGCCGGCCGCCCCTACGTAGCAAGTGTTTTTCAGCCGGCCGCCCCTACGTAGCAAGTGTGTATCAGCCGGCCGCCCCTACGTAGCAAGTGTGTATCAGCCGGCCGCCCCTACGTAGCAAGTGTTTTTCAGCCGGCCGCCCCTACGTAGCAAGTGTGTATCAGCCGGCCGCCCCTACGTAGCAAGTGTGTATCAGCCGGCCGCCCCTACGTAGCAAGTGTGTATCAGCCGGCCGCCCCTACGTAGCAAGTGTGTATCAGCCGGCCGCCCCTACGTAGCAAGTGTGTATCAGCCGGCCGCCCTTACGTAGCAAGTGTTTTTCAGCCGGCCGCCCCTACGTAGCAAGTGTGTATCAGCCGGCCGCCCCTACGTAGCAAGTGTGTATCAGCCGGCCGCCCCTACGTAGCAAGTGTGTATCAGCCGGCCGCCCCTACGTAGCAAGTGTGTATCAGCCGGCCGCCCCTACGTAGCAAGTGTTTTTCAGCCGGCCGCCCCTACGTAGCAAGTGTGTATCAGCCGGCCGCCCCTACGTAGCAAGTGTTTTTCAGCCGGCCGCCCCTACGTAGCAAGTGTGTATCAGCCGGCCGCCCCTACGTAGCAAGTGTTTTTTAGCCGGCCGCCCCTACGTAGCAAGTGTGTATCAGCCGGCCGCCCCTACGTAGCAAGTGTGTATCAGCCGGCCGCCCCTACGTAGCAAGTGTGTATCAGCCGGCCGCCCCTACGTAGCAAGTGTTTTTCAGCCGGCCGCCCCTACGTAGCAAGTGTGTATCAGCCGGCCGCCCTTACGTAGCAAGTGTGTATCAGCCGGCCGCCCCTACGTAGCAAGTGTGTATCAGCCGGCCGCCCCTACGTAGCAAGTGTGTATCAGCCGGCCGCCCCTACGTAGCAAGTGTTTTTCAGCCGGCCGCCCCTACGTAGCAAGTGTGTATCAGCCGGCCGCCCCTACGTAGCAAGTGTGTATCAGCCGGCCGCCCCTACGTAGCAAGTGTTTTTCAGCCGGCCGCCCCTACGTAGCAAGTGTGTATCAGCCGGCCGCCCCTACGTAGCAAGTGTGTATCAGCCGGCCGCCCCTACGTAGCAAGTGTGTATCAGCCGGCCGCCCTTACGTAGCAAGTGTTTTTCAGCCGGCCGCCCCTACGTAGCAAGTGTGTATCAGCCGGCCGCCCCTACGTAGCAAGTGTGTATCAGCCGGCCGCCCCTACGTAGCAAGTGTGTATCAGCCGGCCGCCCCTACGTAGCAAGTGTGTATCAGCCGGCCGCCCCTACGTAGCAAGTGTTTTTCAGCCGGCCGCCCCTACGTAGCAAGTGTGTATCAGCCGGCCGCCCCTACGTAGCAAGTGTTTTTCAGCCGGCCGCCCCTACGTAGCAAGTGTGTATCAGCCGGCCGCCCCTACGTAGCAAGTGTTTTTTAGCCGGCCGCCCCTACGTAGCAAGTGTGTATCAGCCGGCCGCCCCTACGTAGCAAGTGTGTATCAGCCGGCCGCCCCTACGTAGCAAGTGTGTATCAGCCGGCCGCCCCTACGTAGCAAGTGTGTATCAGCCGGCCGCCCCTACGTAGCAAGTGTGTATCAGCCGGCCGCCCCTACGTAGCAAGTGTTTTTCAGCCGGCCGCCCCTACGTAGCAAGTGTGTATCAGCCGGCCGCCCTTACGTAGCAAGTGTGTATCAGCCGGCCGCCCCTACGTAGCAAGTGTGTATCAGCCGGCCGCCCCTACGTAGCAAGTGTGTATCAGCCGGCCGCCCCTACGTAGCAAGTGTGTATCAGCCGGCCGCCCCTACGTAGCAAGTGTGTATCAGCCGGCCGCCCCTACGTAGCAAGTGTGTATTAGCCGGCCGCCCCTACGTAGCAAGTGTGTATCAGCCGGCCGCCCCTACGTAGCAAGTGTGTATTAGCCGGCCGCCCTTACGTAGCAAGTGTGTATCAGCCGGCCGCCCCTACGTAGCAAGTGTTTTTCAGCCGGCCGCCCCTACGTAGCAAGTGTGTATCAGCCGGCCGCCCCTACGTAGCAAGTGTGTATCAGCCGACCGCCCCTACGTAGCAAGTGTGTATCAGCCGGCCGCCCCTACGTAGCAAGTGTGTATCAGCCGGCCGCCCCTACGTAGCAAGTGTGTATCAGCCGGCCGCCCCTACGTAGCAAGTGTGTATCAGCCGGCCGCCCCTACGTAGCAAGTGTGTATCAGCCGGCCGCCCCTACGTAGCAAGTGTGTATCAGCCGACCGCCCCTACGTAGCAAGTGTGTATCAGCCGGCCGCCCCTACGTAGCAAGTGTGTATCAGCCGGCCGCCCCTACGTAGCAAGTGTGTATCAGCCGGCCGCCCCTACGTAGCAAGTGTGTATCAGCCGGCCGCCCCTACGTAGCAAGTGTGTATCAGCCGGCCGCCCCTACGTAGCAAGTGTGTATCAGCCGGCCGCCCCTACGTAGCAAGTGTGTATCAGCCGACCGCCCCTACGTAGCAAGTGTGTATCAGCCGGCCGCCCCTACGTAGCAAGTGTTTTTCAGCCGGCCGCCCCTACGTAGCAAGTGTGTATCAGCCGGCCGCCCCTACGTAGCAAGTGTGTATCAGCCGGCCGCCCCTACGTAGCAAGTGTGTATCAGCCGACCGCCCCTACGTAGCAAGTGTGTATCAGCCGGCCGCCCCTACGTAGCAAGTGTGTATCAGCCGGCCGCCCCTACGTAGCAAGTGTGTATCAGCCGGCCGCCCCTACGTAGCAAGTGTGTATCAGCCGGCCGCCCCTACGTAGCAAGTGTGTATCAGCCGGCCGCCCCTACGTAGCAAGTGTTTTTCAGCCGGCCGCCCCTACGTAGCAAGTGTGTTTCAGCCGGCCGCCCCTACGTAGCAAGTGTGTATCAGCCGGCCGCCCCTACGTAGCAAGTGTGTATCAGCCGGCCGCCCCTACGTAGCAAGTGTGTATCAGCCGGCCGCCCCTACGTAGCAAGTGTGTATCAGCCGGCCGCCCCTACGTAGCAAGTGTGTATCAGCCGGCCGCCCCTACGTAGCAAGTGTTTTTTTCAGCCGGCCGCCCCTACGTAGCAAGTGTGTATCAGCCGGCCGCCCCTACGTAGCAAGTGTTTTTCAGCCGGCCGCCCCTACGTAGCAAGTGTTTTTCAGCCGGCCGCCCCTACGTAGCAAGTGTGTATCAGCCGGCCGCCCCTACGTAGCAAGTGTGTATCAGCCGGCCGCCCCTACGTAGCAAGTGTGTATCAGCCGGCCGCCCCTACAAAGCAAGTGTGTATCAGCCGGCCGCCCCTACGTAGCAAGTGTGTATCAGCCGGCCGCCCCTACGTAGCAAGTGTGTATCAGCCGGCCGCCCCTACGTAGCAAGTGTGTATCAGCCGGCCGCCCCTACGTAGCAAGTGTTTTTCAGCCGGCTGCCCCTACGTAGCAAGTGTTTTTCAGCCGGCTGCCCCTACGTAGCAAGTGTTTTTCAGCCGGCCGCCCCTACGTAGCAAGTGTGTATCAGCCGGCCGCCCCTACGTAGCAAGTGTGTATCAGCCGGCCGCCCCTACGTAGCAAGTGTGTATCAGCCGGCCGCCCCTACGTAGCAAGTGTGTATCAGCCGGCCGCCCCTACGTAGCAAGTGTGTATCAGCCGGCCGCCCCTACGTAGCAAGTGTGTATCAGCCGGCCGCCCCTACGTAGCAAGTGTGTATCAGCCGGCCGCCCCTACGTAGCAAGTGTGTATCAGCCGGCCGCCCCTACGTAGCAAGTGTGTATCAGCCGGCCGCCCCTACGTAGCAAGTGTTTTTCAGCCGGCCGCCCCTACGTAGCAAGTGTGTATCAGCCGGCCGCCCCTACGTAGCAAGTGTGTATCAGCCGGCCGCCCCTACGTAGCAAGTGTGTATCAGCCGGCCGCCCCTACGTAGCAAGTGTGTATCAGCCGGCCGCCCCTACGTAGCAAGTGTGTATCAGCCGGCCACCCCTACGTAGCAAGTGTGTATCAGCCGGCCGCCCCTACGTAGCAAGTGTGTATCAGCCGGCCGCCCCTACGTAGCAAGTGTGTATCAGCCGGCCGCCCCTACGTAGCAAGTGTGTATCAGCCGGCCGCCCCTACGTAGCAAGTGTTTTTCAGCCGGCCGCCCCTACGTAGCAACTAATAAAAAATAACCATGGCACTCTGGAAAAACTATAGCGTTTTGTACACTCATTCCAAATAAGAGGTAGACGAGAGCGAGCAGCTGTTTGCACCGGAATTTCCAGTTAAGCTCACTGGGAGTAGCCTGCGCCAGTCAAACGTAGTTTTGTGAATCGGCGTATCTCCCTCATTTGCATATTTAAAACCAAAAAACCATGGCCACGCCAGATCCGTTGAGCGTAAAGATGCGCCCACGCCGCTCCGGCGTAGAAAAGTTACGCCGGTAGGAAGAAGTCTATTTTGAGGCGTATCTGGTTCTGTGGGTACGGCGCATAGATACGCCGGTGCACATTTTGACTTACACCGCGCATCTCGAGATACGCCCGCGTAAGTGCTACATGAATCTGGCCCGTCATCTTTATTTATCGCGTGTCCTTTATTTTTCACAATAATTCATGTTTTTGCGCAGTGTTTTTTTCTTTACCACTAGTCCTTTTTTTCCTTTTAGTCCAGACATGAACTCTCCATTATGTTGATGAATCCAAACACTTTCTACTTTAAAGGCATTGTTCTATCCTCCAGAGAACAGAACACGAGGTTCATTAATGTCGCCTGTCGTAAATAACGTACTCACCCCTCACCCCTCACCCCTCACCCACTCACCCCTCACCCACTCACCCCTCACCCCTCACCCACTCACCCACTCACCCACTCACCCCTCACCCCTCACCCCTCACCCACTCACCCACTCACCCCTCACCCCTCACCCCTCACCCCTCACCCACTCACCCACTCACCCCTCACCCCTCACCCCTCACCCCTCACCCACTCACCCCTCACCCACTCACCCCTCACCCCTCACCCCTCACCCCTCACCCCTCACACCTCACAATCCACACATTCCACTCATTAGCATTTTACTGTGGAAATATGTGTGAAAGTTTAGCATCTTTCATAACTTCCAGCGAACTCATAGCACAGCCAAACAACGGACATATTTCGTTTCTTCAGATAATTTGTAACGTTTCAAGCCCAAGCATCAATGTCATCCATTATGTAGAATTTATTCATCCTAGGTGTAATAACCACGATAGGCTTGTCACGTTTGGACTTTTCTTAAAGCAAATATCACGCAGAAAAATAAAAGTGATAATAGCAGTCTGTAAAGATTAGAGCTGCAGAGATATGAATCTGTATCACAAAGTGACCTGGGTTATGGGCGTGAAGGTAGACTCCTCCCAGTAACCAGCCCCTAACTAAAGGTGACCTGACAATTGGTCCCTGGTCATGTAAACGCCCCTTTCATCCGACATAAAAGAGACATGCCAAGTCAATGTGCTGTTCTTTTTACACTTCAAGCAAGAGCATCTATCGGACTCAACCTTGGACATTAATTGCAAGTATTTCTTCAATTCTATTATTACTTTGTGGCTGCATATTCTCATTATCTCTTTAAAACCACTTGGTTACTGGCCCTGTTTTTAAAGATTGATATCTCGGTAACGGCAGCTTCTGCCACAACCGAGGTATCGATCTTTAGTACCAACGGTC
This sequence comes from Rana temporaria, assembly GCF_905171775.1. Lineage (NCBI taxonomy): Eukaryota > Metazoa > Chordata > Amphibia > Anura > Ranidae > Rana > Rana temporaria. The sequence goes on along the minus strand of NW_024404558.1, from coordinate 78,164 downwards.
CTGTAAATGATAACGACAGTCTCCGCGGCGGATTCGGCGCGAGATCGCCGTTATCGGCGGCGGGAGAGGGCCGTCCTGCCGCTCTCCCGCGCCCTCCGCCGCTTACCAGAGATGTCGGTAGCGGCGGAGGCAGTGGCGTAACAACCGGGGGGCAGGGGGTGCATCTGCCTCGGGCGCTGAGCTGAGGGGGGGCGCCGGCGACCGGCAGCTCTGCTGCTTTTATAGTGAGCGCCGCCGCTGAGTGAGCGGCTCTTCCACTGAGCGCACTTGTAGTCCACCAAAGCCTCCTATAGTAAAATGCTGGGCCTTTTAGTCCACCAGTGCCTCCTAAAGTAAAATGCTGGGCCTTGTAGTCCACCAAAGCCTCCTATAGTAAAATGCTGGGCCTTGTAGTCCACCAAAGCCTCCTAAAGTAAAATGCTGGGCCTTGTAGTCCACCAAAGCCTCCTAAAGTAAAATGCTGGGCCTTGTAGTCCACCAATGCCTCTATAGTAAAATGCACCAATGCTGTAGTGTCAGTGTGTATTGTGTAGCAGTCACTGTGTGTATTGTGTAGTGGTCAGTGTGTATTGTGTAGCAGTCACTGTGTGTATTGTGTAGCGGTCTGTGGGGAATCGGGTAGGTCAGTGTGTATTGTGTAGCGGTCTGTGGGGAATCGGGTAGGTCAGTGTGTATTGTGTAGCGGTCTGTGGGGAATCGGGTAGGTCAGTGTGTATTGTGTAGCAGTCTGTAGGGAATCGGGTAGGTCAGTGTGTATTGTGTAGCAGTCTGTGGGGAATCGGGTAGGTCAGTGTGTATTGTGTAGCGGTCTGTGGGGAATCGGGTAGGTCAGTGTGTATTGTGTAGCGGTCTGTGGGGAATCGGGTAGGTCAGTGTGTATTGTGTAGTGGTCAGTGGGTAGTTTGTGTAGCGGTCACTGTGTGTATTGTGTAGCGGTCACTGTGTGTATTGTGTAGCGGTCAGTGTGTATTGTGTAGTGGTCAGTGGGTAGTTTGTGTAGTGGTCAGTGTGTATTGTGTAGCGGTCTGTGGGGAATCGGGTAGGTCAGTGTGTATTGTGTAGTGGTCAGTGGGTAGTTTGTGTAGCGGTCAGTGTGTATTGTGTAGCGGTCTGTGGGGAATCGGGTAGGTCAGTGTGTATTGTGTAGTGGTCAGTGTGTATTGTGTAGCGGTCTGTGGGGAATCGGGTAGGTCAGTGTGTATTGTGTAGTGGTCAGTGGGTAGTTTGTGTAGCGGTCACTGTGTGTATTGTGTAGCGGTCAGTGTGTATTGTGTAGCGGTCTGTGGGGAATCGGGTAGGTCAGTGTGTATTGTGTAGCGGTCTGTGGGGAATCGGGTAGGTCAGTGTGTATTGTGTAGCGGTCTGTGGGGAATCGGGTAGGTCAGTGTGTATTGTGTAGCGGTCTGTGGGGAATCGGGTAGGTCAGTGTGTATTGTGTAGCGGTCTGTGGGGAATCGGGTAGGTCAGTGTGTATTGTGTAGCGGTCTGTGGGGAATCGGGTAGGTCAGTGTGTATTGTGTAGCGGTCAGTGTGTATTGTGTAGCGGTCTGTGTGTATTGTGTAGCGGTCTGTGGGGAATCGGGTAGGTCAGTGTGTATTGTGTAGCGGTCTGTGGGGAATCGGGTAGGTCAGTGTGTATTGTGTAGCGGTCTGTGGGGAATCGGGTAGGTCAGTGTGTATTGTGTAGCGGTCTGTGGGGAATCGGGTAGGTCAGTGTGTATTGTGTAGCGGTCTGTGGGGAATCGGGTAGGTCAGTGTGTATTGTGTAGTGGTCAGTGGGTAGTTTGTGTAGCGGTCACTGTGTGTATTGTGTAGCGGTCACTGTGTGTATTGTGTAGCGGTCTGTGGGGAATCGGGTAGGTCAGTGTGTATTGTGTAGCGGTCTGTGGGGAATCGGGTAGGTCAGTGTGTATTGTGTAGTGTCAGTGTGTATTGTGTAGCGGTCACTGTGTGTATTGTGTAGTGGTCAGTGTGTATTGTGTAGCAGTCTGTGGGGAATCGGGTAGGTCAGTGTGTATTGTGTAGCGGTCTGTGGGGAATCGGGTAGGTCAGTGTGTATTGTGTAGCGGTCTGTGGGGAATCGGGTAGGTCAGTGTGTATTGTGTAGCGGTCTGTGGGGAATCGGGTAGGTCAGTGTGTATTGTGTAGCGGTCTGTGGGGAATCGGGTAGGTCAGTGTGTATTGTGTAGCGGTCTGTGGGGAATCGGGTAGGTCAGTGTGTATTGTGTAGCGGTCTGTGGGGAATCGGGTAGGTCAGTGTGTATTGTGTAGCGGTCTGTGGGGAATCGGGTAGGTCAGTGTGTATTGTGTAGCGGTCTGTGGGGAATCGGGTAGGTCAGTGTGTATTGTGTAGCGGTCTGTGGGGAATCGGGTAGGTCAGTGTGTATTGTGTAGCGGTCTGTGTGTATTGTGTAGCGGTCTGTGGGGAATCGGGTAGGTCAGTGTGTATTGTGTAGCGGTCTGTGGGGAATCGGGTAGGTCAGTGTGTATTGTGTAGCGGTCAGTGTGTATTGTGTAGCGGTCTGTGTGTATTGTGTAGCGGTCTGTGGGGAATCGGGTAGGTCAGTGTGTATTGTGTAGCGGTCTGTGGGGAATCGGGTAGGTCAGTGTGTATTGTGTAGCGGTCAGTGTGTATTGTGTAGCGGTCTGTGGGGAATCGGGTAGGTCAGTGTGTATTGTGTAGCGGTCTGTGGGGAATCGGGTAGGTCAGTGTGTATTGTGTAGCGGTCTGTGGGGAATCGGGTAGGTCAGTGTGTATTGTGTAGCGGTCTGTGGGGAATCGGGTAGGTCAGTGTGTATTGTGTAGCGGTCTGTGGGGAATCGGGTAGGTCAGTGTGTATTGTGTAGCGGTCTGTGGGGAATCGGGTAGGTCAGTGTGTATTGTGTAGCGGTCTGTGTGTATTGTGTAGCGGTCTGTGGGGAATCGGGTAGGTCAGTGTGTATTGTGTAGCGGTCTGTGGGGAATCGGGTAGGTCAGTGTGTATTGTGTAGCGGTCTGTGGGGAATCGGGTAGGTCAGTGTGTATTGTGTAGCGGTCTGTGGGGAATCGGGTAGGTCAGTGTGTATTGTGTAGTGGTCAGTGGGTAGTTTGTGTAGCGGTCACTGTGTGTATTGTGTAGCGGTCAGTGTGTATTGTGTAGCGGTCTGTGGGGAATCGGGTAGGTCAGTGTGTATTGTGTAGCGGTCTGTGGGGAATCGGGTAGGTCAGTGTGTATTGTGTAGCAGTCTGTGGGGAATCGGGTAGGTCAGTGTGTATTGTGTAGCGGTCTGTGGGGAATCGGGTAGGTCAGTGTGTATTGTGTAGCGGTCTGTGGGGAATCGGGTAGGTCAGTGTGTATTGTGTAGCGGTCTGTGGGGAATCGGGTAGGTCAGTGTGTATTGTGTAGCGGTCTGTGGGGAATCGGGTAGGTCAGTGTGTATTGTGTAGCGGTCTGTGGGGAATCGGGTAGGTCAGTGTGTATTGTGTAGCGGTCTGTGGGGAATCGGGTAGGTCAGTGTGTATTGTGTAGCGGTCTGTGGGGAATCGGGTAGGTCAGTGTGTATTGTGTAGTGTCAGTGTGTATTGTGTAGTGGTCAGTGTGTAGTGTGTAGCGGTCTGTGGGGAATCGGGTAGGTCAGTGTGTTTTGTGTAGCGGTCTGTGGGGAATCGGGTAGGTCAGTGTGTATTGTGTAGCGGTCTGTGGGGAATCGGGTAGGTCAGTGTGTATTGTGTAGCGGTCTGTGGGGAATCGGGTAGGTCAGTGTGTATTGTGTAGCGGTCTGTGGGGAATCGGGTAGGTCAGTGTGTATTGTGTAGCGGTCTGTGGGGAATCGGGTAGGTCAGTGTGTATTGTGTAGTGGTCAGTGTGTATTGTGTAGCGGTCTGTGGGGAATCGGGTAGGTCAGTGTGTATTGTGTAGCGGTCTGTGGGGAATCGGGTAGGTCAGTGTGTATTGTGTAGCGGTCTGTGGGGAATCGGGTAGGTCAGTGTGTATTGTGTAGCGGTCTGTGGGGAATCGGGTAGGTCAGTGTGTATTGTGTAGCGGTCTGTGGGGAATCGGGTAGGTCAGTGTGTATTGTGTAGCGGTCTGTGGGGAATCGGGTAGGTCAGTGTGTATTGTGTAGCGGTCTGTGGGGAATCGGGTAGGTCAGTGTGTATTGTGTAGCGGTCTGTGGGGAATCGGGTAGGTCAGTGTGTATTGTGTAGCGGTCTATGGGGAATCGGGTAGGTCAGTGTGTATTGTGTAGCGGTCAGTGTGTATTGTGTAGCGGTCTGTGGGGAATCAGGTAGGTCAGTGTGTATTGTGTAGTGGTCAGTGGGTAGTTTGTGTAGCGGTCACTGTGTGTATTGTGTAGCGGTCAGTGTGTATTGTGTAGCGGTCTGTGGGGAATCGGGTAGGTCAGTGTGTATTGTGTAGCGGTCTGTGGGGAATCGGGTAGGTCAGTGTGTATTGTGTAGCGGTCTGTGGGGAATCGGTTAGGTCAGTGTGTATTGTGTAGCGGTCTGTGGGGAATCGGGTAGGTCAGTGTGTATTGTGTAGCGGTCTGTGGGGAATCGGGTAGGTCAGTGTGTATTGTGTAGCGGTCTGTGGGGAATCGGGTAGGTCAGTGTGTATTGTGTAGCGGTCTGTGGGGAATCGGTTAGGTCAGTGTGTATTGTGTAGCGGTCTGTGGGGAATCGGGTAGGTCAGTGTGTATTGTGTAGCGGTCTGTGGGGAATCGGGTAGGTCAGTGTGTATTGTGTAGCGGTCTGTGGGGAATCGGGTAGGTCAGTGTGTATTGTGTAGCGGTCTGTGGGGAATCGGGTAGGTCAGTGTGTATTGTGTAGCGGTCTGTGGGGAATCGGGTAGGTCAGTGTGTATTGTGTAGCGGTCTGTGGGGAATCGGGTAGGTCAGTGTGTATTGTGTAGCAGTCTGTGGGGAATCGGGTAGGTCAGTGTGTATTGTGTAGCGGTCTGTGGGGAATCGGGTAGGTCAGTGTGTATTGTGTAGTGGTCACTGTGTGTATTGTGTAGTGGTCAGTGTGTATTGTGTAGCAGTGTGTGGGGAATCGGGTAGGTCAGTGTGTATTGTGTAGCGGTCTGTGGGGAATCGGGTAGGTCAGTGTGTATTGTGTAGCAGTCTGTGGGGAATCGGGTAGGTCAGTGTGTATTGTGTAGCGGTCTGTGGGGAATCGGTTAGGTCAGTGTGTATTGTGTAGCGGTCTGTGGGGAATCGGGTAGGTCAGTGTGTATTGTGTAGCGGTCTGTGGGGAATCGGGTAGGTCAGTGTGTATTGTGTAGCGGTCTGTGGGGAATCGGGTAGGTCAGTGTGTATTGTGTAGCGGTCTGTGGGGAATCGGGTAGGTCAGTGTGTATTGTGTAGCGGTCTGTGGGGAATCGGTTAGGTCAGTGTGTATTGTGTAGCGGTCTGTGGGGAATCGGGTAGGTCAGTGTGTATTGTGTAGCGGTCTGTGGGGAATCGGGTAGGTCAGTGTGTATTGTGTAGTGGTCACTGTGTGTATTGTGTAGCGGTCAGTGTGTATTGTGTAGCAGTCTGTGGGGAATCGGATAGGTCAGTGTGTATTGTGTAGCGGTCTGTGGGGAATCGGGTAGGTCAGTGTGTATTGTGTAGCGGTCTGTGGGGAATCGGGTAGGTCAGTGTGTATTGTGTAGCAGTCTGTGGGGAATCGGGTAGGTCAGTGTGTATTGTGTAGCGGTCTGTGGGGAATCGGTTAGGTCAGTGTGTATTGTGTAGCGGTCTGTGGGGAATCGGGTAGGTCAGTGTGTATTGTGTAGCGGTCTGTGGGGAATCGGGTAGGTCAGTGTGTATTGTGTAGCGGTCTGTGGGGAATCGGGTAGGTCAGTGTGTATTGTGTAGCGGTCTGTGGGGAATCGGGTAGGTCAGTGTGTATTGTGTAGCGGTCAGTGTGTATTGTGTAGCGGTCTGTGTGTATTGTGTAGCGGTCTGTGGGGAATCGGGTAGGTCAGTGTGTATTGTGTAGCGGTCTGTGGGGAATCGGGTAGGTCAGTGTGTATTGTGTAGCGGTCTGTGGGGAATCGGGTAGGTCAGTGTGTATTGTGTAGCGGTCAGTGTGTATTGTGTAGCGGTCAGTGTGTATTGTGTAGCGGTCTGTGGGGAATCGGGTAGGTCAGTGTGTATTGTGTAGCGGTCAGTGTGTATTGTGTAGCGGTCTGTGTGTATTGTGTAGCGGTCTGTGGGGAATCGGGTAGGTCAGTGTGTATTGTGTAGCGGTCTGTGGGGAATCGGGTAGGTCAGTGTGTAGTGGTTGATCAGGTGGGTTAGGGTCAGTATAGGAATAAGATAGATCAGTGTATAGTGTATTGGTCAGTATAGGAATCAGGCAGGTCAGTACTATTGTAGGAAGGGAATGTACTCGGGGCGTGCGAAAAGTCAGCGGATACCTTGCCCCGGGCGCTGACAACCCACGTTACGCCACTGGGCGGAGGCGATCGGGTGCGTTCGGCAGCTGAGCGGAGTTGCGAGTGAAGGAAAAATCTCCTTCACCCGTCCCCATAGCTCTGCTGGGTGGAAGTGACGTCAAAACGTCAGTCCCGCCCAGCCTCTTAACCACTTCCCGCCCGGCCTATAGCCGATTTTACGTCCGGGAAGTGGTTATGAAATCCTGACAGGACGTTCCAGAACGTCCTGCAGGATTTCATGCCGCGCGGCGATCGGTGATGCGGGGTGTCAGTCTGACACCCTGCATCTCCGATCTCGGTAAAGAGCCTCCGGCGGAGACTCTTTACCACGTGATCAGCTGTGTCCAATGACGGCTGATCACGATGTAAACACTCGCGTCTGACAGACGCGAGTAGAGGAGAGCCGATCGGCGGCTCTCCTGACAGGGGGGGTTCGCGCTGATTGTTTATCAGCGCAGCCCCCCCTCGGATCGCCACACTGGACCACCAGGGTGGGCAAAAAAAAAAAAAGCATGCAAAAAAAAAAAAAGCATGCAAAAAAAAAAACAGTCTAAAAAAAAAAAAATAGCATTAAAAAAAATTAAAAAGATGCCAATCAGTGCCCACAAATGGGCACTGACTGGCAACCTGGAAAAATCAGTGCTGCCACCCCAGTGTCCATCAGTGCCACCCCAGTGTCCATCAGTGCCACCCCACAGTGTCCATCAGTGCCACCCCACAGTGTCCATCAGTGCCACCCCACAGTGCCCATCCATGCCCAGTGCCCACCTATCAGTATCCATCAGTGCCACCCATAAGTGCCGCCTATGAGTGCCCATCAGTGCCGCCTATGTGTGCCCATCAGTGCCGCCTATGTGTGCCCGTCAGTACTACCTCATCGATGTCCATCAGTGCCATCTCATCGGTGCCCATCAGTGCCGCCATATCAGTGCCCGTAATTGAAAGAGAAAAACTTATTTACAAAAAAATTAACAGAAAAAAATAAAAACGTAATTTTTTTTCACAATTTTCAGTCTTTTTTTAGTTGTTGCGCAAAAAAAATCGCAGAGGTGATCAAATACCACCAAAAGAAAGCTCTATTTGTGGGGAAAAAAGGACGCCAATTTTGTTTGGGTACAGTGTAGCATGACCGCGCAATTGTCATTCAAAGTGCGACAGTGCTGAAGGCTGAAAATTGGCTTGGGCGGGAAGGTGCGTAGGTGCCCCCCGGTATGGAAGTGATTAAAGAAACATTTTTTTTTTGTCATTTAAGCCTAAATATGAGATGTGACGTCTTTTTGACCCCAGATCTCATATATAAGAGGACCTGTCATGCTTTTTTCTATTACAAGGGATGTTTACATTGCGTGCGCTTACGCCGGGCAATTTTGCCGGCGCGCCCTCGCAATTTACGAAGCTACTGCTCCGTGAATCGAGGGCAGCGCAAAATATTTGCGGGGGCGCAGGGCAAAATCGTTGCCCTGCGCCTCCGCAAATAGAGCGCAGATCTCTTTGAATCCGGGCCCTTGTCTCTAAAACCCTTAATGCAAGCTATAAAGGAACCTGTGCCTTTTGAAGAGCGCCTGTGGTGACAGTGTGTGGTGCAGACGCTTATTCTAAAATCCTAATTGGTACTGCTAATTGACGGGAGTACCAATGCTTCCTTATCAATGTTGGTGGTGGGAGTTAAAGGGTTAATTGTGTCATTAGCCCAGTGACAATCGCTCTCAGGCTACTAGTATGCAGATTGTGGTCCCGCAAGCTGGAAAATCTTTGTGCTGGGCGCAGCTGAGAGTGGCATTGTTACGTAAGTGACAGCGTGGTGTGAGGGTGGCCGGTCCTTCGTCGCAAGTTGGCGCGGAGGGCGGGGATCTGACACTCGGGTTCGTCACAATGTCGTTGTGTTTTACCATGTTATATAGATGTGCACTCTCTGCATTGTGTGTGCCCTATCGGTGAGCCGTACACCTTTACGTGTACAGCACTTACCCGCAGCGTACCAAGCGTAATGTACAGGAGGATACTTAGGGTGAGCGTAGCTTGCTCTGGTCTTGTGTTTTTGCAAGTGTTTAGCAGAGGCCGACCCACGGGGCGTGTTTTTTAGGTGTTCAGCAAAATGTATAAGTACCCACACTGCCATGTAGTAATTGCTCATTTTTTCTGTTCAGCAGCAAATGACTTCGAAGGGCAAGACCTCCGGCAGCAGATATAACTATTCGTCTAGAAGTCACCAGAGTACCTCTCACTCCGGCAAAATCCAATCTTTCAAAATACCCAAACTCCCTGCACGAAACCCAGCACAAGAAAAAAGAGAAAGCTCTGTGGGCCCAGCCAACCGTGTGGTGAAAAAGTACGAAAAGCAGAGGTCCTCTTTCATCTTACCACCGGGCGTTGAGAGCCAAAGGCTACTGAACCTGAAAAAACAATTAAAAGTAACATCAGCCGCAGCCCTAAAAAAACAAAGAGCCATGGCCGCAGAAAGAGCCCGCGCTCCTAAGCAAGACTCAGAGTCTGAACTCGAGGAACAGGAGGTGTCCGACGTCGAGTATGTGATGGAAGAAAATGCACGCTCTAGGTCGGAAACCCAAAAGACCAAGCCCAAACGCAGAAGCAGATGCAGCTCTACCTCTCAAAGCCCTGAGCCACAGCCCAAGAGCCGTAACCGGTCCACCTCAGAATCCAGTTCACGCTCGTCAACCTCTAAGCCCAGGGCCCGCAAGAGAAGCATTTCTCCCAAGCCCAGGTCTCGCTCTGCCAAGTCCACCAAGAGGCGTGCGAGGAAGAGCAGGTCACGCTCCGCTGTACGCAGACCTGCCCCCTCCACCCAAGCCAGAGTGTCTAAAAAGCACACCAGGTCCAAGAGCATGGAAAGGGCGTACAAACGCAAGACTGAGAGAAGCAGGAGCTCAGATTCGGAGGAGGAGATAGAAAGATCCCCCCCTCCTGTTAAAAAGACTTTGAAACTTAAACACACCTCGCCCGAGTCTAGGATGATACAGGAAATCAATGCTTTAGGAGAGGTCGCCTGCAAGATGATGGAAAGCCTAAAGACGGAAGGCAAGCAAGCAGTCAGGATGAAAGATTTTGAAAATGACATTAGAGTATTTTACAACATTGCCTACCCGGACAAGAATCTAATACCCATCAACCTTAATTACCCAGACCTCTTTAAACTGCTGGTGGAACAGTACAAAAAAGAAAAAGAAGAACTGAAGCAGTTTGAAGAAGCCTGCAAGCTTTTCCACAAGTCCTACGCCACGCAGCCTAAGGAGCAACCCACGCACTCCGACCTGCTGAAAACCATTAAGGCGGCCACTGTCAAAAGATTCCAAAAAGCTAAGGCCTCCGAAACAGATTACAAACAAGGACATGCCACTTACACGGCTACCGCGGCCCCAGGCCCCTCAGTCTCCACTTCTCACCAGGTGCAAGGCTCCAGGCCCACAACCTCCAGCCTCTGTCCCACAGGAGAAGAGGCAGAGCACGAGACGGCAGCAAACTTCCTAGACCTGAGAGACGATAAGGAAAAACCCATCAAAAAGAGCAAAATCAAGCTCTCATGGGACAACCTGGTGTTGCCAACTGTTTCTGTATTGCTGAAACAAAGACTGGAACTTCAGCGTCTTGATCGAAGGTGCCGCGTTGAGGAAGACGTGCGTGGTATAGGCGCCAGTATGTCATACAATCTGCCATCCCTGTCACGTGATACTTTCGTTGCCAATACGGTTTCGGCTCCAAAGTCCCGCACAATCTTCTTTCTTACTTTTGCAAAACAAGAACTCCTGACCGAAAACCACCAGCTATGCCTGAACAAAGCCTTGGTTTTCAAACAGCACCTCTTTGAACTCTTTCTCTTTCTGACAAAGTATACGGGGGGCGGCATCTATCAGATTATGCTAGAGCCGGTGGTTCTCCAGGACCAAGAGGAAAAACTGAACCCCCACCTCAGATATGAAATGTCTACTGGAGTGCTGTTTCTTTTTGTACTGCCCAGATGCAAGAGTTTGGAAACACTCCCTTTCGACTTCCAGCTGATCAACGCCAAGCAGCAGAAGGTGATAGCGGGGGCCGAAAAGTCCGATCTTCCCCACATGCAGAACGCGGCCGACAAAGGGGAAAAGGCTATGAACTCAAGCGCCATGGAAAACAACACAATAGAGTACAGGCTGGACGAAGATCAGACGCTGGGCAACGCTAAACACACGCTAGTCAAGGCCATCAAGAAGCTGATATGCTACAACATGGGTCTAATCACTATGGAAGACTTGATGCTCAAAGGCTCAGGCGAGACCCTGTTCCCCCACATAAACTTTGCCACCAATTATTTCAAGCACACGGGGGCCTCGGCCTTACCCAAGAAAACCTCTTTCATGCAACCCGCCCAGCAGAACTTTTCCTTTCCTAAACACTTTGGCGTCCGGTACATCACAGAGATAGCCTGGCGTTACTTCATCTACAAAGACGCATGCCTGGCCGAAGAGTCCGCTACCATCAATGACTGCAACATGGAGGACGATCCTCTGCCCGGCACCTGCGAACTCTGCCTGGCCCGCACGCTGTGGAGGTTTCACGTCTCTAACATGAACGGCTGTCCGATCCTCCAGTCTTTAAGGTGCTCTACGGCTGAGGGCGCTCTGACTCGGCTCCTAGACGGGCTGGCCGACTGTGAACCCGACAGCACGGCTTTTAAACTGCAAGGGAGCAGTGAAATTATGTTCTTCAAGCTCCAGACCATGGACCTGTTCCCTTCCCAGTACCGCAATGTAGAGCTGCCGTGCTTCCGTCCCTTTACAGACGACTGAAAGGATATGAGCCATTGTGACTCCATTTTGTATTGAGTATCCATCTTAGATTCATCTTGTCAAGACATTATTTCTATTTCTCTGTTCCAGCCTGTTCTAAGTAACCGTTTGTTTATAGAACATAGCTTGTTATTTGACCTTTAACGCTTATCCTATGTTTTGGAGTTTATAGACAGAGTTCTGTGTTAAAGACGCATTTCAGTGTATTGTTATGAGAACATGTCTGCTGATAAACTCCACCGAATGTATGACCAGGTTAACCTTTATGTTTTGTAATCGCTTTGTAGAAACATTATAAAAGCCATGAATAAAGATATATCATTAGATCATTTCCCTGAACTTGACTCAGTGTGCAATTTACTGGTTCAGAAGTGATCTCCAGCGCTGTGCTTGGATATGAGGAACAACGGGGTCCGGTGGTGAGAGTACTTAACCCTAACAACTGGCGTAGTTTCGGCAGCATGATGGCGGCAATATTCAAGGTATGTGTTTAAATCTATTTTTACCTTACCATGACATATTGCTCGCGATCGTGTGAAGTTTTTAACCTGTGTGGGGAAGGGAAAGTACAGTTAAGTGTTTAGGAAACACTAACAAACAAGACTTGTAAAAGAGTTTTTGCATAGTCCTAGGTGACTAAGGAAGTGTTTTGGAAACACAAAGCGTTTTTGGAAAACGCATGAAGTGTTTTTTAAACACATAGGGGCTGATTTACTATTGTCAGTGCGCTGCGCTGGTTCATGCGTTAATTAGTACTCCGGGTGAAGCCTTAATTAGGCGCATGAACCAGCGTAGCAGCCGGCGCATTGAAAGTAATATGTAAAGCCGCGCCGAACTCCCTACAGAAGTCTATGGGAGAAATCAAAAGTGTTCATTTTAAAGGCTAATCTGCAAGTATTGTCCTAAAAAGTGTTTCGGGACCTCAGCCTGCCCCAGGGGACATGTATCAAGGTTTTTTTTATTTTTTAAAACGGCCGTTTTTTTTGGGAGCAGTGAAAATAATATTGCTTAACCACTTCCCGACCTCCTCATGTACATTTACGTCGGCAGAATGGCGCGGACAGGCACAATCACGTACCTGTACGTCCTCTGCTAGACGTGGGTGGGGGGTCCGATCGGGACCCCCCCCCGGTACATGCGGAGGTCGGGTCCGCTCGGGGAGCGATCCGGGACGACGGCGCGGCTATAAACAAATATATATATGTTTATAGCCGCTCCGTCGCGATCGCTCCCCGGAGCTGAAGAACGGGGAGAGCCGTGTGTAAACACGGATTCCCCGTGCTTCACTGTGTCGGCGCATCGATCGCGTCATTCCCTTTATAGGGGAGACACGATCAATAACGTCATTCCTACAGCCACACACCCCTACACTAGTAAACACATACACAGTGATCCCTAACTCCTACAGCGCCCCCTGTGTTTAACTCCCAAACTGCAACTGTCATTTTCACAATAAAGAATGCAATTTAAATGCATTTTTTTTTTTTTTTTTTTAATTCTTTTTATTAGGTTTTTGCACACAAAAACAACACATACAGGCGGGCAACATACCCACCAAAAAAGCGGCCGCGCAGGACCTAAAACACATTTACATAGGGAAAACACAGTTCCCTGAACACACCCTCCCCCCCCCCCTCCCCCCCCCCCTCCCCCACAACCCTTGCATACAGGAGTTTTGCGTATATTTGATCTAACAACCTTTAAATGAGAAATCTTGCATAGGTGCAATCACATAATACAGTAGTCAATTGACTTAAAGGTCTAACCCACCGTTACCGGACTGTCTAGCCATGCCTGCCAAACCTTTGTAAACTTTTTCCCACAACCTCTTGATCTGTACGTGGCCCTGTACAGGTGAATTACAGAGTTTACTAGTCCCTTCCAGTATTCTAGAGTGGGAGCAACAGACTTTTTCCATCTCAGTAAGATAGCTTTCCTGCCATAGAAAAGCCCTATATTTATCAAGGTGCGATGGGCCAAGGAGGGAGCAACCTCCTCGACCAATCCCAGGAGACAGACTCTAGCCGTCAAGGGGACCGATATGCTGAGAACCTCTGACAAACACTCCACCACCCCTGTCCAGAAAGTTTTTATGAGGGGGCATGTCCAGAAAATGTGTTCCGAATCCGCTGGAGAGAATACACACCTCCAGCATTGACTGCTAGTCGATGGGTATACTCGGGATAACCTAGCAGGAGTATAATAAATACGGTGTAGAAACTTAAAGTGTATTAAGCGATCCCTAGCTGAGACTAAATGTTTGAAGGGATGATCCCACATATCCTCCCAGTCTTCGCCCTGAATGTCTGGAACTTCCCTCTCCCAACGCTCTCTACATCTGGTGACTCCTATGGGCGTCTTCGTGAACAATGCTTTGTATACTGTGGACAAAGTCTTGGGCAGTTCTTCACTTCCCAAGAGACTCTCTAGTGTCGAGGGCAGAGATTCCACCCTTCGATCTCCGAACTGCGCCTGAAAGGCATGGCGCAGTTGTAGGTATCTAAAGAAGAAGGAATTCGGGAGACCATGCCTATCTTTCAGCTGGTCAAAGGTAATGAGCTCGCCCTCTCTGGTGATATGCTCCAGCAACTTAACTCCCCCACAAGCCCAAATCATCGGGTCCGGGAGGGAGCAAAAGTCCGATAAATTGGGGTTTAGCCACAGAGGAGCCGAGGGGGACACACCCGAGTAGGAGGGTGACATCAGAACTGTGGCAGTCTCCCACGCTCTGATAGTCGCCTTCATGGAAGTGGTGATAGGTAAGGAGGATCTCGGGCCCCTATAGAGGGCCAACCGTAAGCTTTCATACGAACCTAATAGTGCGGCCTCCAGTACAGTGGCCGTGTCTCCCTCATCCGCCAGCAGCCACCTCCTGGCGAACACCATCTGGCCAGCCAGATAGTATTTCTGCCAGTCGGGAAGCGCCAGCCCTCCTTGTCCCCATGGTTCCTGTAGAACCCTGATGCTAATTCTGGGTGCCCGGGGTGACCAAATGAAAGCCCCAATTAAACCATTCAGCTTGGTGAAAAAAGATTTTGGTATCCACATTGGAGAGTGTCGCAGGAAATAAAGAAGTACTGGTAGAAACTTCATTTTAAGTAAACTGACTCTACCTACCAATGAGAGAGGCAGCTTTTTCCAGGCCTGTATTTTCTGTTTCAGGGACTCCACTGCCGGGAGGAGATTCAGGGGCATATAATCATATATATTGGCGGTAACCTTCACCCCCAAATAAGTGAGGGAGGAGACCCAGATCAGCGGCAATGTGTCATCCTTTCGCGACTGGGCCTCCGGGCCCAGAGAGAGGATAGACGACTTGCCCCAGTTCACTCGTAACCCCGAAAAAGATGCAAATCTGTCCAGGATCCGCAAGGCCGCCTTAAGCGACGACCCCGGGTCTCGGAGAAACAGGAGCAAGTCGTCTGCATAAAGCGCAACAGATTCCATGATGGAGCCAACCCTAATTCCTCCCACCTCATCCGAACGCCTGAGGGCCCTGGCGATGGGTTCCATCATTAAGGCAAAAAGGAACGGGGAGAGGGGACACCCCTGCCTCGTGCCCCTGCCTATTGTGAAGAAGGAGGATACCCTGAACCCCAATCGGACAGCCGTCCGTGGGTCAGCGTATAAAAGTCGAATCCATTGGCGGAAGCCTGGGCCGAAACCCATTCCCTCCAATACCGCATGCATGTAGTGCCAATCAACCGAATCGAATGCTTTTTCGATGTCAATGGAAACAATCACTTTGGCTAAACAGTCAGAATTATCCATTTGGATATGGGTGAACAGCCTCCTTAAATTTGTGTCCGTTGACATGCCTGGCATGAAACCCGTTTGATCAATATCTACTATGGACGCTATAACTTTTGCTAATCTCGTGGCCAATACCTTGGTTAAAATTTTTAAATCCGTATTTAAAAGTGTTGGCTGGTGCAGATGATGCAAAGAATAATCAGACATATATGGATGGCTGTAGTTTACTTGGATTCATTTGTATTGAAGAGACATACAGCAGAGAGCATGGTGCTCATGTTAGCACACGAGATATAAAAGAACAACGACCATAGATAACAGGAAAATGCAGTAACAGATAGTTAACACAAAGAACATTATGATAGAGTATCTGTGTATAGTGACATCTAGTGGACATACTCCAAATACACAGGGAAATAAACCAAGCAATGTATAACATAGCATGAAACAATGTTCAGTCTCCAACACCCCTTCTCATTGTGAAGTGCTTAATTAGACAAACCGATTCTTCTCGTTAGATCCATATGTCTCTTTGCAGGCAAAGGCTTAGTAAGGATGTCTGCTAACATTTCCTCAGTGGGACAGTATTGTAGATCCATCTGTCCTTGCTCTTGTAAGTCTCTTAAGAAGTGATATCTCACGTCTATGTGTTTGGTTCTCGGGTTTATCCGCTCTGTCTGTGTGAGTGCTATACATCCTTGATTGTCCTCATAGATGGGCGTGGACTCTTTCTGGTTCTGATCTAGATCTTCCAGCAATTGTCTCAACCAGATTACCTCTTGCCCTGCTTGTGATGCGGCCACGTATTCTGCTTCGGTGGAGGACAGTGTCACTGTGGACTGTTTTCTGGTGGTCCAGCTGATCAGGCCGTCTTTAAATAGAAACAGGTGTCCACTGGTGGATTTCCGATCACTGGGGTCACCTGCCCAGTCTGCATCCACATATCCAGTCAGACCACTCTTCCCTGTTGATGAAAATTTCAGTTTAAAGTCTATTGTTCCCTTCAAATAGCGTATGATCCTTTTTGCTGCGTTCCAGTCCATCTGGGTTGGCTGGGATACTTTTCTGCATAAGAATCCCACTGCTGTAGCTATGTCAGGCCTTGCCACTGTAGCAATGTATAGTAACTTACCCATTGCCCTTCTGAATTGTGAGTCATTTTGCAAGGGGTTAATTGAGTTGTTTAGTTCTTTAAGATAATTTGTCTCCATAGGCGAGTTGACTGGTTTGGCATCATTGAGCCCAAAAGTTTCAATTACTTCCTGTATTTTGTGACTCTGGTTAATAAGAAAACTACCATCTTCTTCTCTTTCTATCTGCATGCCTAGGAAGTGTTTGACATCACCTAGATCTTTTGTTTCAAAGTCCATGTTTAAGACCTCCAGCAGTCTGGAACAATCCCCTTCTTGCTCATAACATACTAACAGATCATCTACATAAATGAGTACAAAGATCCACCTACCATTTAGTTTCTTGGTGTATAGGCAGGGATCGGCCTTGCTCCTCTGAAAGGATTCTCTCAAAAGCACCTCATTAATCTTCATGTTCCATGCTCTGGCTGCTTGCTTGAGCCCGTAGATCCCCTTCTTAAGTTTACACACCTGTTCTGGCTTTTGTGGGTCTACAAAGCCCTCTGGTTGCTCCATGTAGATGTCTTCTGTTAAGTCACTGTGTAGGAAAGCGGTTTTTACATCAAAGTGCTTTACTAGCATTTGTTTTGTAGTTGCAACTGTGAGTAGAGCTCTGATTGTGGTATGTTTGACGACTGGGGCAAATGTCTCGTCGTAGTCTTCTCCATATTTTTGGGAGTATCCTTTGGCTACGAGTCTCGCTTTATATCTCTCAACTGTGCCATCAGTGTTGTACTTGACCTTGAAAGTCCATTTACACCCAATTGCCCTCTTTTTGGCCGGCAGTTGCGTTAGTACCCAAGCCTGCGTGTCCTGTAGTGAGATGATTTCTTCCTCTGCTGCCTTTATCCATCTCTTGGCTTCCCTCTCTGGGAGTTGTGTTATGTCTTTCCAACAAGTGGGTTCTCTTACACAGGATGTTTCTACTTTGTACGAGAGTCTGTTGGGGGGTTTACCTTTGTTTTCCCTCATTGAGCGTCTTGGTTCAGCGTCATTAGCTGGTTCAGTTTGTTCCAGTCTTTTCTGTGACACAGTATCACTTTCGGGGGTTCGTTCCATAGGAAAGAAAACCTGCTCAGCGTTATTTGGTACTTCTGCTCTTGGCATGGCTGGCTCCGTTACTTCATTTCTCGGGTCCTCGATAAATGTTACGCTGCTGCTGATTGTCACTTTATCGGTCTTCGGGTCTATGATTCTGTATCCTTTGGTGTTGTCGGCATAACCAACAAAGACACCTTCAATTGCTCGATTCTGGAGCTTGCTGCGCTTTTCTCCCGGAATGTAAGCAAAAGCTTTGCTTCCAAATACCTTGAGGTGTCCTATGCTTGGTTTTCGACTGTGCCATAGCTCGTATGGAGTTTTGGTTGTTGCCTTGGAGTGTAATCTGTTTTGTAGGTAGGTGGCCGTTTGTGCTGCTTCTCCCCAATATTTTTCAGGGAGTCCAGAATCAGTCAACATGCATCTGATCATTTCAGTCAGGGATCTGTTTTTCCTCTCTGCTACCCCGTTCTGCTCTGGAGTATATGGGACAGTCTTTTGATGTTCTATTCCTAGTTCCCTGAGTGTATTCTCAACTTGAAACCTGGTGTACTCCCCACCATTATCACTTCTGAGTACTAATGGTTTTCTGTGAAATTTGTTGCTTACTTTGGTAACATAGTCCTTCAGCTTGTCGAATACTTCTGACTTATTCTTCATTAGGTATGTCACTGTAAACCTTGAGTAGTCATCTATAAAAGTTAATATGTATTTATTTCCTCCTGGGGTGGTTGTTCTCATAGGCCCGCATACATCTGTGTGTATTAGGTCGATCGGTCTTGTTGCTCTGCTTTCACTTGCCTTTGGTGGGGTTACTCTGGTGGCTTTGGCCTTGATGCAGCATTCACACCTTAGCGTGTTTGGGCAGCCTGTTAACTTGAAGCCTTTCGTTAAATCCCGTCTGGCCAGCTCCTGTATGCTGTCAGGGTGCCTGTGGCCCAGACGTCTGTGCCATAAATGAATACAGTTCTTGTGTTTATGTGTGCAGAGCTTTGTTTCTTGCTCAACAACATCAAGTTCATAAAGGTGCTTGCCCGCTTTAGCTGTTGCTATCACTCTTTCCCCATCTTGGATAGTGCATTGGTCACCTTTAAACGTTGTGGTTAGTCCTTTGCTTGCCAGTCGCCTGACTGATATAAGGCCGCCATTGAGTCCGGGAACATACAGTACATCCGTCATTGGTATTTTTAACACTTGTCCATTCTCATTTTTACAAGTGACTATTCCATATCCTGTTCCTTCAGCAGTTGTGCAACTCCCGTCTGCAAGATATATGGCTTCTTTCTTGTCTGGATTGAGCTCTACAAAGAATTCTCTGTCGTTAGTCATGTGACTTGTTGCTCCAGAATCTATATACCATTTATGGTTGGTGACGGCATCTGTCACTTTAAAAGTTCCGTGCCACGCTGCTTGGTCGTTATTTTTCATCATGGTTATGAGTGCCTGATTGGGATCTTTTTCCCTCTGCTCATTCCTCCACAATGGACAGTCGCGCTTGAAATGCCCGGCCCTGTTACACCGGAAACATAGTTTGGCCTTCCAGTTTGGCATCTTAGTGTCTGTTGCTTTAAGTGCTGCTCCTGTATCGCTCTCTTGCCTGTGAGAAGTTTGCTCCTTTCTGCGCTTGTATTCATCTGAAAGTCGAGATTTCACTAACTGTAATGTGAGTTCTGCTTCAGATCTTGTCTCTAATGCATTAATCAGAGGGTTGTATGACTCTGGCAGGCTGCATAAAAGTATTGCTGTCACATGGTTATCTTTGATCTCCTCTCCGAGGTCCCTGAGTTGTGCAACAATCTCCAGCACGCTTCTTATATGTTCTTGCATATCCCCTTCTGGAGTCATTTTTGACTGATACAGCTTCCTTAGTAAATATAACTTGTTGTTTAAGCTAGAGCTCTCATGTAATCTACAGAGTGCATTCCACATACCTTTGGCAGTATCTTCCCCTTTTATGTGGATAAGCTGTTCATCTTCTACCAGTAGGGCTATTGTAGCTCTTGCCTGTCTGTTTTTCTTATCCCACTCCTGGTTGTCTACATCCGGCCTGTCTGTGGTGAGGACATCCCATGTGTCATCTTTGCTCAGCAACATCTCCATCTTGAACTTCCACATCTGGTAGTTGTCACTATTTAGCTTAGTGATCCCCAGTTTAAGATCCCCGCTGCTAGCCATGATTGATGTACCTTGCTCGTATTCCAAGTGCCTGGATACCTCAGAGCAGATTTCCTCCGCAGCTTGATCAAAGATGGTGTGCAGGTGAAGACTAGGCCTCTGTTCCGGCTGTCTGATGATTCACGTTGTCTGGGCCCATAACCTTTGTTGGCTGGTGCAGATGATGCAAAGAATAATCAGACATATATGGATGGCTGTAGTTTACTTGGATTCATTTGTATTGAAGAGACATACAGCAGAGAGCATGGTGCTCATGTTAGCACACGAGATATAGAAGAACAACAACCATAGATAACAGGAAAAATGCAGTAACAGATAGTTAACACAAAGAACATTATGATAGAGTATCTGTGTATAGTGACATCTAGTGGACATACTCCAAATACACAGGGAAATAAACCAAGCAATGTATAACATAGCATGAAACAATGTTCAGTCTCCAACAAAAAGCGCTATGGGGCGATAGGAGGAACAAGCTAGTGGATCCTTACCGGGTTTCAGGAGGAGCACCATGTAGGCCTCTTTCATGGAGTCCGGCAAGGCTCCCCTCTCCCAGCAGTGACTGAAAAGTTTATTAAGTCTAGGTGCCAGGTGTGAGCCAAACGACCTGTAGAAGTCCGCCGGGAACCCGTCCGGGCCCGGCGCCTTACGCGGAGGGAAGGCCTGAATCGCTGCCTCTATTTCCAACACCGAGATAGGTTCGTCTAAAAATGCCGTATCTGAATCCGACAGACGCGGCAGCTCCACATCTTGCAACAACTCGTCTAAGTCAGCCGGGCTATATGCTGGAATGGGTGAGTATAAGGCTGCATAATAATCCACAAACTCCCCCAAGATTTTCTCAGGATCGGTGATCAGGTCCCCTCCCCCACCCCTCACCACAGGAACACTAACCGTTGTTTTTTGTTCCGCAGCCAAGTTGGCTAAGAGCTTTCCATTTTTATCCCCTTCTGCAAAAACATTTTCGGCCTTTTTCCTAACCTCGGTGTGCGCCAGGTTCGAAAAATGTAAGGTGAGCGAGCGCCTAGCCTCCAGAAGAGAGACATACGAGGCCTCCGAGGGAGAGTCTGCATGTGTTTTAGCACTCTCCCGCTTGTTGGCCATCAAGGTCTCACCCTCCTGGTTAAATTCCTTTCTGGCTGCCTTTATGGCTGAGATACACTCACCCCTTGTCGCAGCCTTGAAAGCATCCCATACCACCGAGGGCTCCGCCGAGCCCTCATTGGTCTCCCAGTATGTAGATATGGACTTGCTCAGATGCTCCGATACCTGGTCCTCCCCCAACCACCCCGGGGACAGTCTCCAGCCCCCCCTGGCACCACCCTCCGGAAATGCCAGAGTGGCCAGGAGTGGGTTGTGATCAGAAGGGCCCCCCGACAAATATTCCATTGCATACACATGTTGTAGGGCAAAGCAGTTACCAAACGCTAAATCTATTCTAGCAGAAGATCTGTGTGTAGTGGAAAGGTGGGAGTATGAAATGACACCGGGGTGCTTCCATCTCCACAACTCGGTCAGCCCCGCCACTGACGCCCAGGAGCCGAGATCCCCCGACGCCTGCCTAGCAGCATTGGAGGAGTCCAGCACCGGGTCGAGAATGGCATTGTAATCTCCCATAATAAACATCGGTAGATGCAAGTGTGGGGCCAATGTCACCAGTAGGTCATGTAGCACTTGTACCTGAAAAGGAGGAGGCAGATATACATTAACCAGCAAGATTTTGTGCGTGGATATCTCCAAAAGGACTGCCACATATCGACCCCCCGGGTCTGTAAAGACCTGGTGGATTACACAGGAGAGGGCTTTGCTAATCAGGAGAGAGACCCCCCTCGAATAAGTAGAGTAGGTGGAGTGAACCGCCCTCTGCACCCATTGCCTGCGTAGGGCCAAAATCCTACTCCCTTCTAAATGGGTCTCCTGGAGGAGGACGATATGTGGTCTGACCTGTTTGAGGTATTGAAACATAGCCGCCCTCTTGAATTTGTTGTTTAAACCCCTGACATTCCAGGACAAAATCTTGATGCGACTATCCATAATCCATTTCAGAAGCAAAATAACAGTGTCTCCGTAATGAAGCAACCATACAAGAATAGATAATTATATACGTGCTATGTATAGGTAGATCAGACCAGTTCAAGTCCCAAAGTGAGTTGCGAGGGTAGAGCCCAAGGTGTTGGTCAAACAAACCCCCCACCCCTGCCATTAAACCAGAAACCACATTGAACAGAAAAAAACAGATAAATGTCTGGTATGCAGCTTGAACCCTGTAACAAACAAACCAGGTGGAGAACCACCTTCTGCGATCATAGTTCGGCATGAACAGATGATAGAAAAATCTGTGTCTATTGTCAGAGCTCCATCGGCTAAAAGAAAAAGTATTGCACAGCCGACCGACCAAAAATAAAGAGCAACCAGTAGGTCAGCCACTGGCACTGCAGCATTTTGAAGTATGAGGAGTGATGTAAAGTATTTGCATGTATCTTGCATCTTAAACTCCTAAGGCCCCAGTCCACACACTGACATAATGATGTGACCCCACGCAGAACGTGAGGGAAAAAAACAAAGAAAACAATGGGAATCGTCAGTGGGAGCACTTGTCAGCAGAGAGTAATCATACATTAAAAGATCAAAAATCGAAGCAAATCAAGAGGGGGAAAAAATAATCGGAGCACAAACCAGCTGAAGAACTTGCGAATCCAAACGGATCTGGAGGCCTCAGAGAGAACGGACTTCACTGCAACCGATCCAGCCAATCACAAGCATCCTGCGGGCGATCAAAGAACTTTACCGAGCCTTTGTGCTGTACCCTGAGGCGACTAGGGTACAGCATGCTGTATTTCAGATCTTTATCTCTGAGCCGTCGTTTCACGTCCGTGAAGGAGCGACGCCTCTTCTGGGTCTCGGCAGAAAAGTCTGGAAACAGCATGATGCGGGCGTTGTCATATTTCAAATCCTTCTGTCTGCGCGCCTCTGACAGCAGCATGTCCCTGTCCCTATAGTTCAAGAACCGGACGAGGAACGGGCGCGGGGGGGCCCCCGGAGGCCTAGCAGCCGTGGGTACTCTGTGGGCTCTTTCCACAACATAAGTGGGGGGGCGATCACCGAGGTCTAGCAGCTCCATAAAAAATCTCTCCGCAAAATTGGCAGTGTCCTTCCCCTCAGCCCCCTCCGGTAACCCCACCACTCTCACATTATTGCGGCGTTGGCGGTCCTCGGCATCATCCGCCCTGTGCTGTAAGGCCCGGACCATGTCTTGCAGCTCCGCTAGTTGTGAGTCATGGGCATGCGAGACGTCCTCAACCCCGGAGATACGATCCTCTGCCGAAGACAGTCTGCCCCTTATTTTTTCCAGGTCATGACGGATGAGGTTGCACTCCGTCGCCAGGCTGTCAATGGGGCCCACCAGCTCGGTTTTGGAGGCCGCAATGGCCTCGAGGATCGGGCCCGTTATGGCCGCCGTGTCCACCTCTATCTCCTGAGGTACGGGAGAGGAGGCCTCCAAGACCCCCCGAGGAACACCCTGCTGTGTCTCCAACTGAGCGGGAACAAACTTGGCGCGCGCCACGGAGGAGCAGGGAAGCAAGATGGCGGGGGCGGAGCTAGTCGCCATGCTGCCCTGTGATCGAAGCTGCCGCTGCTCTAACGGAGGCTGTTTCCGCTGTTCCTTTTGCTTCTTTTGGGACGAATGTGGCATGGTTCTGATCTGCAGTAGTTCCCCCAGCAGTCTATCACTTCCTCGGTGCAAATGTGTCAGTCTAGCCGTCAGAAATCGGATGGTTTAGCGGAGGAAAGCCGGAGCTCTAAGAAGACAGGTCCTGCCGCGATCACATCCGGCCACGCCCCCCAATTTAAATGCATTTTTTGCTGTGAAAATGACAATTGTCCCAAAAATGTGTCAAAATTGTCCGAAGTGTCCGTCATAATGTCGCAGTCACGAAAAAAATCGCTGATCGCCGCCATTAGTAGTAAAAAAAATAAAAATGCAAAAAAACTATCCCTTATTTTGTTAACGCTATAAATTTTGCGCAAACCAACCGATAAACGATTATTGCGATTTTTTTTTTTTTGCCAAAAATAGGTAGAAGAATACGTATTGGCCTAAACTGAGGAAAATTTTTTTTTTTTAGATATGTTTTTGGGGATATTTATTACAGCAAAAAGTAAAAAATATTGCATTTTTTTTCAAAATTGTCGCTCTATTTTTGTTTATAGCGCAAAAAATAAAAACCGCAGAGGTGATCAAATACCACCAAAAGAAAGCTCTATTTGTGGGGAAAAAAAGACGCCAATTTTGTTTGGGAGCCACGTCGCACGACCGCGCAATTGTCTGTTAAAGCGACGCAGTCCCGAACTGTAAAAACCCCTTGGGTCTTTAGGCAGCATTTTGGTCCGGGGCTTAAGTGGTTAAAGTGAAACAATAAAAGTGAAATATTCCTTTAAATTTCGTACCTAGGGGGGGTGTAATGTCAGCATGTGAAATAGCGCATTTTTCCCGCACTTAGAACTGTCTCTGCAAAAAGTGACATTCTGAAGGAAAAAAGCCATTTAAAATTCACACGCGGCTATAATGAATTGTCGGCTCCCGGCAATTCTAAAGGGATTCATTCATATAGGAAAAACAAAATGTATGGGGGTCCCCCAAATTAAATTACCAGGCCCTTCAGGTCTGGAATGGATATTAAGGGGAACCCCGCCGTAAAACAAAAAAAAAAAAGACGTGCGGTTCCCGGCAAATATCCATACCAGGCCCTTCAGGTCTGGTGTGGATTTTAAGGGGAACTCCACCCCAAATTAAAAAAAAATGGCGTGGAGTCCCCCTAAAAATCCACACCAGACCCTTATCCGAGCACGTTGACCTGGCCGGCGGGAGAAAAGAGGGGGGACAGAGTGCGGCCCCCCCTCTCCTGAACCACACCAGGCCACATGCCCTCAACATGGGGAGGATGTCCCCATGTTGATGGGGACAAGGGCCTCATCCCCACAACCCTGGCTGGTGGTTGTGGGGGTCTGCGGGCGGGGGGCTTATCAGAATCTGGAAGACCCCTTTAACAAAGGGGACCCCCAGATCCTGGCCCCCCATGTGAAATGGCAATGGGGTACACTGTACCTCTACCATTTCACCCCCAAAAAAATGTCAAAAGTGTTAAAAATGACAGTAGCCGGTTTTTGACAAATCTTTTATTAAAATCTTCTTTTCTTCTTCCATTTGGGTTTCTTCCGCTGCTTCTTTCTTGGGTCTTCTCATCCACATCTTGCCTGACGTGTTCTTCTATCTTCTCCGTCCGTCGGCCTTCTCGTCCCGCATCTTGACCGTTGTCTTCTCCTGTCTTCTTCTCCGTCCGTCCGCCAGCCTTCTGGTCCCGCATCTTGCCCGTTGTCTTCTCCTGTCTTCTTCTCCGTCCGTCCGCCAGCCTTCTCGTCCGCATCTTTTTCTTCCCCGGACCCATCGTTTGAATTTGAATTGTCCGCCGTGTTCCGCTCATGTGACCCCGCCCCCCTCTGACGCCACAAGTAAACTCCTTAGAAGGTCATGTGCGTCAGAGGGGGTGGGGTCACAGAGCGTCACACGGCGGGGGAATTCAATTTTAAGCGCGCCGTCCGGAGAAGAAGCCGCCGCAGCTTCCAATTGAAGTTCCCGCCGTGTCACACTCATGTGACCCCGCCCCCCTCTGACGCACATATGCCACACGCGGACTTTCAGATGAGTTAACCTGTGGCGTCAGAGGGGGGCGGGTCCCAGGAGCGGGAACACAGCGGGATCTTCAATTTCAAGCGCAGCACCCAGAAGACCAAGAAGATGCGGGACGAGAAGGTCGACGGACAGAGAAGAAGATGGGAGAAGACGGCAAGATGGCAAGATGTGGACGAGAAGACCCAAGAAAGAAGCAGAGGAAGAAACCCGAATGAAAGAAGAAGAAGAAGGACCAGCGGAAAGAAGATTTTATTAAAGGAATTGTCAAAAACCGGCTACTGTCATTTTTCACACTTTTGTCACTTTTTTTTGGTAAAATGGTAGGGGTACAATGTACCCCATTACCATTTCACACAGGGGGGGGGGCCGGGATCTGGGGGTCCCCTATTTTAATGGGGTCTTCCAGATTCTGATAAGCCCCCCGCCCGCAGACCCCCACAACCACCGGGCAAGGGTTGTGGGGATGAGGCCCTTGTCCCCATCAACATGGGGACATCCTCTCCATGTTGAGGGCATGTGGCCTGGTACGGTTCAGGAGAGGGGGGGCCGCACTCTGTCACCCCCTCTTTTCTGCGGCCGGCCAGGTCAACGTGCTCGGATAAGGGTCTGGTGTGGATTTTTAGGGGGACTCCACGCCATTTTTTTTTTAATTTTGGGTGGAGTTCCCCTTAAAATCCACACCAGACCTGAAGGGCCTGGTATGGATATTTGGGGGGACCCCACGCCATTTTTTTTTTGGTTTTTACGGCGGGGTTCCCCTTTATATCCATTCCAGACCTGAAGGGCCTGGTAATTTAATTTGGGGGGACCCCCATACATTTTTTTTTTTTTGTTTTAATGAGCAATGACTGTATTCTTTATAGCCATGAGTACTTTAAACTTACTTTTTTTTCACTTCAGAAATGACATCTTGTACAGGGACAGTTCTAAGCACGGGAAACATGCGTGTACCCCCTCCCCCCTGTATGAAATTTAAAGGAATATTTCACTTTTATTATTTCACTTTAACCACTTCCATACCGCGCCTATTCTGGCACTTCTCTCCTTCATGTAAAAATTATATTTTGTGCCTGGGAAATTACTCAGGACCCCCAAACATTATATATAATTTTTTAGCAGACACCCTAGGGAATAAAGTGGCGGACATTTTTTATTTGATTTCCAACGGCATTTGCGCAATCATTTTTCTAACGCCTTTTTTTTTTGCCCAAAAAAAAAACACGGTCCATGAATTAAAAAATAACAAAACAGTAAAGTTAGCCCAATTTTTATGGATAATGTGAAAAATGATGTTACACCGAGTAAATAGATACCAACTTGTCACACACTCATGGAATGGCGCCAAACTTCGGGACATAAAAATATCCATAGGCGATGCTTGTTTTTTTTTTTTTACAGGTGACCAGTTCAGAGTTACAGAGGAGGTCTAGGGCTAGAATTATTGCTCTCGCTCTAACGCATGCGTCAATACCTCACATGTGTGGTTTGAATGGTGTTTACATATGTGGGGACTTACATGCATATTCGCTTCTGAGTGCGAGCTTCTAGGGACAGGGCCGTTTATTTTTTTGTGTTTTTTACCTCATATTTTTCTTCTTTCACTTTTTTGTCACTTTTTTTGATTTCGGATCACTTTTCTTCCTATTACAAGGAATGTAAACATCCCTTGTAATAGGACTAGTGTGTGACAGGTCCTCTTTATGGAGAGAGGCGGGGTCAATAAGGCTGGAAAGCATGGTATTGGAGAAAAAAAAAGATCTCATGCTTTCAGCTGCAATCATGTTCGTTCAGCACAGTGGTGTAGTGTATAGCACTTTGACCTAGCAGCAAAAGGGTCGCTGGTTCGAATCCCGCCCGTGACAGCATCTGCATGGAGTTTGCATGTTCTCCCTGTGCCTGCGTGGGTTTCCTCCCGCACTATAAAAACATGCTGTACATCGGATCCGATCTAAATAGGCCCTAATATGCAGTAGTATATTTAGGTTTTGTGCTGCCCTAGGCCTGACTACATTTCTGCACCTCCTAATAGAAAAATGACCCACCCCTTCCTGTCAAAGCCACACCCTGTTTTTGTATCACCCGCCCAGGAATTTTCAGGGCACACACACACACTAGTTCTGGGGGGGAGGGGGTTACTGGACTCCCTTAATTTGCATAGTTTTTCTCTCACTTCCTGTTTGGCTATGGGGCAGGAAGTGAAGGCAAATCTCCCCAATTGGACACAGATAATACAAAGTAAACTGACAGGGCCTATAACCCTCCCTCACTCTATCCAAAATTAAAAAAAATAAAAAGTGTTGATTATAGTTCTTGTCAGGGGCGGACTGACCATTGAGTCACTCAGGCACTGCCCGAGGGCCCCATGCCACTAGGGGGCCCCATCAGGGTTGCCAGGCTCAGTAAAACCAGGGACAGTATGTAAAAATCTGTGTTTTTTTTAGATCTGTCCCTGATATGTCCGAAACTGACAGGCTTTTAATGTGAAGATCCCAAGATTTTAGCTGCCCTGCCTCTGCACTGCCTCCTGGCGTGGTGGCCATCTGTAAGCCAGAGGGGCCCCATACTCTTCTATTGCCCGGGGGCCCCATGAGTTGTCAGTCCGCCCCTGGTTCTAGTTTAAGCACAAATTTCATAGAGTTTTATTGAGAGGCCTAAGAAAATATAACCATGCCAATAGGCCAGGATACAGCGTGGCTAATATGTATGAATGTGTGTGTTAGAGCCCCCCACCCAATGTTAACTAAAAAATTATTAATTTGCAAATAAGTATTATCTGCTCATTTTTTGGGGGATGTCTGCACCCCTGATAGTGACAACATTTGTGAGGTGTCTTCAGAAAGGTCTAATTCATTCACTTCCTGTCACATAGCCAAACAGGAAGTGAGGGTAAAACCTTACTAATATCTTTTCTTGGGGACACAGAGATCAATCTAAATAGTTTCCCATTATGTAAATTGCACTCTAGCATTTTGCGGTGTACACCCCAAATTATTAGGGATCTTGGACTTTGGGGTCCATTTACTAAAGGCAAATCCACTTTGCACTACAAGTGCAAAGCAAGGAAGAAAACAAAACAACTTTGCTTCTACAGGATTGGATGTTAAAACCATCAGTGCTTCCTCTCTGATTTTCAGCAACTATGCTTGTACTGCAGAGTGGCTTTGCCTTTACTAAACCCCAAACTAAATAATCATTTGGGGCAGGGATCCTCAAACTACGGCCCTCCAGCTGTTGTAGAACTACACATCCCATGATGCCTTGTAATGCACTGACATTCACAGACATGACTAGGCATGATGGGAATTGTAGTTCCTGAACAACTGGAGGGCCGTACTTTGAAGACCCATGATTTGGGGTGTACACAGCAGTGCTGGAGTGCAATTTGCTTAATGGGGACACTAGTTAGATTGACCTGTGTCCCCAAGAAATGACACTGGTAGGGTTTTAACCTCACTTCCTGTTCAGCTGTGTGACAGGAAGTGAAGCCAATTTTAAGAAAAGGGACACAAAGCTCAACCCAAAAAAAAAACACAAGCAGGGGTTCTAACACTCACTTGGCTTCCCTCAAACACCCACAGGCCATGTTTGCAGGTTTTCCTTCATCTTGCACATGTGCTTTAAAAGACAGTCTGGACAGCAATTCTTGATAAGAGAAATCCACAAAACATGTCCTGTCGGGGGTACTTGAGGGCTGAGGACCACTGCAGAAAAAAGAAAATACTTACCAGTTTGTCTTTAAAGTCATGGGGAATAAACATGGCAAACATTTCATGATTACACACCAGGAAAGAAGCTTAGACACACATAATTTGTTAGGCCCAAACCTATTTCAGCTGCAGCTGTCAACATATGTAGCATGAAAAAGTAACAAAAGACAAACTTCAAAATTTTAAAGTAATTTTTATTGGTCAACAAAACAAGGAAAGCAAAAAAAGACAAACAAACACACACAAACAAAAATACATTTCAAAAATCAAAATAAACATAGTTTTAAAGTCGCAACATCTTGACACATTTTTCATAAAATAAGGCCGCATAGACAAATACATCAAAGTGAACATCATTTAAACAAAAACCATTGGCAAAATAAAAACCCATGCAACAAACCACATTTGTGTTTCGCAACAGCATTTCTGCCAGCCTGCCCCTATGAGGGCAGCTGAGGACTGATCGATCCATGCTTTTTATAACAGTGCTAGTAATGAAGCAATTGAAATCACATGAACAAATTGCAGTCTATAGTTTGGGTGGACTTGCGTAAGTCCCGCCCACATATGTAAACACCATTCAAACCACACATGTGAGGTATTGACGCGTGCGTTAGAGCGAGAGTAATACTTTTAGCACTAGACTTTCTCTGTAGCTATAAACTGGTAACCTGAAAAAAACAAAAAAAGGTCGCCTATGGGGATTTTCAAGTACTGAATTTTGGCCCCATTCCATGAGTGTATTCAATAGTAAAGCGTGACATGTAAGGTATCTTTTTACTCGGTGTAACATCATCTTTCACATTATCACCAAAAATTGGGCTAACTTTAGTGTTTTTAGTATACTCTGGTTTCTCTTCAAAACGACCAAATCTTGAAGAGATACTTACCTGGCAGGGGAGACACCATGATCATGAAGGTGGTTCTCCCAGGGCGAGGCACGGCTATTGCACACTCTAGGCCGTGCTGATCGTGGTGTCTTCCCTGCCGCTTCTCGGCCTTTTGGCTGGGACTGGGTGTGGTATCTGTCCTTATCAGTTGTCAGCGGAGCGCTGAAGCACCTCCTACATGGGGAGGGTGGATGCAATCCAATGACGTCATTGCACCTGGAAGGATGGTTTCAGCAGGGACTACGCTGTGCTGCCCGACAGAATACTGGGGGCCGGCCCATGGTTGAGTCTGAGCCATCTGGAAGGGTGCTCCTGGTGGGGATGGGTGCTGTGCTTGGTCTTGGTCTTTTTGCCGAGTTCTAGTCTGGCCTTCTGGCTGGCTGGTGTAAGTGCTATTTCTGTCAGCGATCCGGTAGGAGGAGCTGGTAATGTCCTGTGGTACGACGGGGTAGAGCCATGCAAATCCGCTGGGTTGACGGAGGGTCTGGAGGGGCTAGTATTGGTGGAGGCTGTTATCCGAGTGACAGTTCTCCCCAAGAAAACCTTGAAGGGCTCTCTAGCTGGCAGGGGTGGAGGGCTGCACTGGCCGGTCGGGGGGTCGGATATGGAACGAAAAGCCTATGGTGCATGTGCCCCTGGAGTGGCAGTCCAGGGGTATCTGAAGATCACTGTGTGTGAGGGACACATTGATTTAAGATACCACGGTCACTGCACCAGATACACGCTTTTTTTTAGCACCTGCCTCCTGGGCCGGGCCTTTTGGCTAGGACCGGAGGAATTTTTTTTTTATTCCTGGCCGGAGGGCCTGGTCATTGTTTCACCACAATGGCCACTTCTTTCACTCTCCTCTCCACTATCCCTTCCCCCACTTTATTTTATTTAAGCCTGTGTTTGTCACTTTTTTGTCTTTTTTTGTTGTGCACGTTTTGTCACTGTGTGATTAGTAGGGTGCGGGTCCTCGGGCCAGCCCTGAACGTCTTGGGAGTGGGTGGACATGGCCTTCTGGCTTAGTTCGCCTGCTCTCATGGGGTCTCCCTTCGGGGGAGCCCCACCTAGTACTGGGAGGGTTCTGTTTCGGCAGTCCCTCCGAGGAAGTTGGGTCCGTGTCGGCTTCGGTTGCTCGGACCACAGTACCTCAGTCCCCGTCTGGAGCCTAACGCCCCGGGGGATCAGGGTTTGGGTCCCTCTTCACAGGAGGACCACTTGACGTTGCACCCGTCTGCACGTTTTTGTGAACACTCTTTATGTGTGTGCACATTTTTTCTGCACCGGGTGGAGTTTTTTGGGTGTGTTCACACGCCATAGGCTTTTCAAAAAAAAAAAAAAAAAAACTTTAGTGTTTTGTTAATTTTTAACCACTTGAGCCCTGGACCATATTGCTGGTCAATGACTGGGCCAGTTTTTGTGATTCGGCACGGCGTCGCTTTAACTGACAATTGTGCAGTCGTGCGACGTGGCTCCCAAACAAAATTGGCAACCTTTTTTTTCCCACAAAGAGAGCTTTATTTTGGTGGTATTTGATCACCTCTGCGTTTTTTGATTTTTTAGAGCTATAACCAAAAATAGAGCGACAATTAAAAAAAAAAAAAGAATAATTTTGACTTTTTGCTATAATAAATATCCCCAAAAATATATATATTCTAAAAAATAAAAAAATCCCTCAGTTTAGGCCGATACATATTCTACATCTTTTTGGTTCCAAAAAAAAAATCGCAATTAGCGTTTATTGATTGGTTTTGTCAAAAGTTATAGCGTCTCCAAAATATGGCATTTTTGTTATATTTTTTTTAACTAGTTATTGCGGCGATCAGCGATTTTTATCAGTACTGCGACATTATGGCGGACACATCGGACACTTTTTTGGAACCATTGGCATTTTTCTAGCGATCAGTGCTCTAAGAATGCATTGCTTACTATAAAAATGCCACTGGCAGGGAAGGGGTTAACACTAGGTGCGAAGGAGGGGTTAAATATGTTCCCTGGGTGTGTTCTAACTGAAGGGGGGGGGGGGGTGGGACTGACATGGGTAAATGACAGATCGCTGTGCATGAAGGAGAGCTCCAGACACAACCGGTGCTGAGAGCTCCTGGAGATCCCAGAGGCTATGGAGGCTTCAAGCCCAGGGGATGGCTCAAATCCCCAGTCAATGTCTCGGGTTTTGCCGGTGGAGAGTGGGCCTGGAGGCTCACATAAGATCTCAGGTTTTTTGGATGGATTAAAGCCAAGTAAGGTTGAAGTACTTTACCTACATTCCCAGGAGAAAGTCTGTTGGCTTGCAGCACAGCCGGGGGAAGATGTCAGTAAGAGAGATCTCAGGATTCAAGCCATGTATTGCCTAATGGAGAAAGCGGTGGTGTATCTTGAGGCTGCATATGCTGAGCTGGCCCGGCTGAGGAGTGCTAGAGACTCTGTTAATAAGAACCGCAGAAAGGGCTTTCGGCTAAACATCCAAACCCTGAGGGATGTTACAGTTGAATACACTGCCCTACTAAATGGACTTGTCATGTCTAGTGTTGCTCACGAATATTCGTATTGCGAATATTCGGCTCGAATATGGCATATTCGAGTATTCACGATATATTTTGAATTTCGCGGTGAATATTCGCAATTCCGAATATTCGCATTTTTTCAATTTTATTTTTAAAACAGATCACATCCTATCGACGTCTAAAAGCATTGCTGGTATGAATAGAGACCCTGGGCCGAGTAGCTAAGCTGAGGCGATCCTTTTATGTTGCCGAATCTAAAAAAAAAAAATTGCGAATTTTCGCTAATGCGAATGCGAAAATGATTGCGAATTTTTGATAACTGTGGTAGGAGAACTCTGATTGTCTCTGATGCAAAAGGGGGGGGCTTTGTGTATGTTTCTGTTATGAATATTTGTATGTTTGATATTATTTTTTTTTGTAAGAAGGAAAAAATTGCGCAAAC
This sequence comes from Rana temporaria, assembly GCF_905171775.1. Classification (NCBI taxonomy): domain Eukaryota; kingdom Metazoa; phylum Chordata; class Amphibia; order Anura; family Ranidae; genus Rana; species Rana temporaria. The sequence goes on along the minus strand of NW_024404558.1, from coordinate 45,666 downwards.
CTTAAAAAAAGGGGAGAATACAGCAGCAACTCAAAAATGTTATACAACATAAATTAATACAAGACAGAAAATGGAGTCGCTCTACAAGAATAAAAAATATGTCTAGTGACAAGACATGTGGGCAAATTATAAAATAAGCAAGCGCAAATAACTTGTGAAATACACAGTGAAACAAATATATAAAGAAATATAGTCCCAATAATAGAAAAATAATCTTTCATAAAAATGTCTTTGATATGTGAAGTGAAAAAAAGTCCAAAGCATGCAGCATGAACGTGTTCAATCTTCAAGGTGTTTGATTGACAAACGGCTGTGACAGATGGATAGAGTAAAGAATCACCACCAATGCAAAACACTTTTTATTTTCTATTGTAAAATATCAAGAATATTCTGAGCCAATCAGAGTGCTCCTTCCGCATTTGCCGAATATTCGCAATTATTTTGTATTGTAAAATATCAAGAATATTCTGAGCCAATCAGAGTGCTCCTTCCGCATTTGCCGAATATTCGCAATTATTTTGTATTGTAAAATATCACGAATATTCTGAGCCAATCAGAGTGCTCCTACCGCAGTTATCGAAAATTCGCAATTATTTTCGCATTCGCAATAGCGAAAATTCGCAATCATTTCATTTCGATAAAATATCACGAATATTCGAATTTAGCGAATATATCTCGAATATTCGACTATATATTCGAGATATATCGCGAAATCGAATATGGCGTATTCTGCTCAGCACTAGTCATGTCTGCAGGTACTGTAACTCCCGAGATGTTTGACTTCAATCAGCGGATTGTGGTTGCCCATGGAAACTGCAGCCAGGCCGTTAGACGGGGTTCCCGGGCCGGGACCTCTGTTGCATCTCGGCCGCTAGGTGGCGCTGTTCCCGCTCGCGGGAGTCCCGCGAGTGCCGTGTGTGAGTCCAACCAGGAAGTGTTTGTGATGGACGGAGGTGCTGCTGCTGCTGAGTGTATGGAGGTCGGAGGTGCCGCGATGGAGGATGAGAGAGCTGAGGGAGCCAAGATGGAGGTCATGGCGGGAGGTGAGAGACTCGATCCGGCGGAGGTCACAGTGACGGAGGTCCCGCATGGACTATCTGGTGCAGCGGCAGCTGTGTCCCCAAAAACGGAACTGACACAGCCAGGTGCTGTCCCCCCAGTACAGTTGCCCCCTGTGTCCTTCTCCCCTGTTGTCCCCCCAGGGGAGTTGCCTTCTGTGTCCCCAGCCTTGATGTGTTCGGCTGCGGCAATGACCCCTCTGCCCGGTGAGTGGGGTGAGTGTGAGCAGGGTGAATCACCAGGCTCAAGCCTCGCCATTAATTATATCAGGCAGATAGAGGGTGAGCCGTGTAAAGTGGTTCAGGGTGCGGATGGTGTCATCATGGACAAGTTGTCATCAGATGTTCTAGTGGTCCCTTCTGGGGGTGACCAGCAAAGTGGACAAGTTCAATCTCAGGGGGTTGGTGTTGGGTCACCTCTGGTGGCTGGGGGTAATACTGGTACACCCAGTGTTCCTGATGCTCCTGTGGGCGACCAGAGCAATATGGTCAATGTCATGTTAGATGCTGATAATGTTTTGGTGGATAATGGTGCCCCCCATGTTGTTCTCCCTGTTGTGCCCCCTGCTGTCTCTCCCGTTCCTGCTGCCCTCCCTGCCCCCCCTGTTCCCTGCGTTTCCCCTGCCCCACCCCCCCCCCCCAGATTAGTGGGTCTCAAGAGGCCCAAGTGGTGTCGGCTTTAAGAACTGGTATGTCATTTGCGGATGTTGCTGGGGATAGGGTGCAGCTTGGGCGATTTTATGCCCAGCATGGCACTATGGCTTTCACGGGCACTGTGCCAGCTGCTGCCCGTGCCGCGGCGGTAGAGAGGAAGCGCCGCAATGTGGTGCAGCTGCGCTGGCAGGGCGGTTTATGTATTTCAGATCGTGCTCCGGGGAGGAGTGCGGTGGTGGATATGGTGCTGGCCCTAGGTTTCAGGGTGGCAGATATTTTCGCCATTATTCACCCCGCAGGCTCCCCGGAGTATGATATCAGTTTTTGTACAGCAACTCTGATGGAGAGCTTCCTTACTAAATTGGAAGTAGTTAAAAATCGCCCTGCCTGGAAGCCTTTTAAGGCAACCCCTTTGTCCCGCCAGGATGATGTAAAAAAAGTTACCATCATGGTCCGCAACAAATCCGTGCCCGCGGAAGACATTACAACATGGTTGGGGAGGTTTGGGCAGGTTATGGGCCCCCCAAAAAAGGAGTTGGGTTCTAAGGGGATTTGGACAGGGGCATGGTTTGTCCCTGTCAAGCTCCGAAGAATCGGGTCAACTGTCACCCATATTCCAGCTACTGGGTACATTGGGCGTGATAGATTGGTGGCTTTCTACCTGGGGCAACCGAGGCTTTGCTTCAAGTGTGGCAGCCCTTTGCACTTTAGTGCGGAGTGTGCTGCCACACGTTGCTCTAAGTGTGATGAGGTGGGGCATAGGGCGGAGGGGTGTACCCGGATTCGGTGCAATTTGTGCGGAGTCTTGGGGCACCCCTTCAGTCGTTGCCCTGCAGCTTTTAGGTCACCTGAGGAAAAGACTGACTCTCCTGTAGGCCCAATGCTGTTGGTTCCATCTCAACCAGCTGCTGGTCAGAGTGACTCTCCTGTAGGCCCGGTGCTGACAGTTTTGCCTCAACCAGCTGCAGGTCAGTGTGCTCAGCCTCAGGGGTTCACAATTGGTTCTGAGGACCCGGGGTCATCCGCAGGTTGTGGGTCGGCCCCGAGGGCCGGGGACCCCAAAAATCCCGCTCCCAAGGTGAGGAGGGTAAGAGTTAAGAAATCTTCCTTGGGGTCAGGGGCGCCCAGTTCTGGGGTGCCGGGGGAGGGGCAGCCTGTTATAGAGGTACCTCAGGGGGTTTTCAAGGTACCTACACCCAAGTCTTGAGTTCTGGTGAGCCTGTCAAGCATCCTAAAATGGTGAAGCGTGTGCCTGTGGTGGTGCTCCATCCTTTGGATGGTGGTTTCGTGGTCCATTCCTACCTGGACCCCATCCCCTGCCCCATTTCCTGTTCTATCCTCTGCCCCATCCTCTACTTCATCCCCTGGTCCATCTCCTGCACCTTCAGAGTGTGAGGATGAGGTTTTTTCCTTTGATAAAGCTTGCAAAGAGTCAGATTCGGATGTGTACAACAATAGATTCTGATTCCTCCGACTCCTCTGATCTCTCCGATGCTCCTAGTGAATCTCGGGGGGAGAAGAGGAGGAGGGAGAAGAGTCGAGAGGTTGAATGGGAATCTGTCAAGGGGAAGGGCAAGAAAAAACAGACCTCAGTGTCTTGTGTTGGTCCTGGTCCCCCTCCTTCTAATCCAGTGTCCGTACACAATACATTTCTTGCAGTTGTGGGTCCCTCAGATGGAGACCCCAACATGGAGGCTGAGTACATTTTGGTATATTTAAAGCAAATAATATTTAGAAAAAAAAATGAAATAATTTAGAGTGTAGCAGGAGGTTTCTAGAGTTTTTGGTAATGTTGGGGAATTGTTAATGTTGGATTTTAATGAGTTGGAGTTTCTTTTTGTAAAGACTTTGTTTTTGTACAGTGTAAGTAAGTTGTGGGGTGTTGATGTATTAATGTTGTAATGACATAATTATGTTACTCTGTTTTATAGCCAATTGGGGCTTGGCTTTTAATGTCGTGTCTTTAAATAAAAAAAAATCTCCAGACCAAAAAAAAAATGTGGGTTCCCCTTCAGGTGCATACCAGGCTCTTAGGCTTGGTCTGGAACATAAGGGGTTAAACCCGCGCCGAAAACCAGCGTGGGGTCCCCCCTAAGATCCAGACCAAGCTCTTATCCCAGGCACGCAGTCTGTCCAGACAGGAATGGAGGTGGGGACGAGCGAGCGCCCCCCCCCCCTCCTGAGCCGTAACAGACCGCATGCCCTCAACATGGGGGAGTGTGTGCTGTGGGGGAGGGGTGCACTGCCCCCCCACCCCAAAGCACTCTTGTCCCCATGTCGATAGGGACAAAAGCCTCTTCCCGACAACCCTGGACGTTGGTTGTCGGGGTATGCGGGCGGGGGGCTTATCAGAATCTGAGAGGCCCCTTTAATAAGGTGGCCCCCAGATTCCGGCCCCCCCACCCTATGTGAAGGAGTATGGGGTACATTGTACCCCTACCCATTCACCTGGGGGGAAAAATGTAAAGAAATAAAACACAACACACATTAATAAATTAATTTATTAGTCTGCCGGGGCCCCCCACCACCACCCCATTAGGCCCCAGGCTTCGCCGTCTTCTGCCGGAGCCCCCTTCACCATGAGGCTCCTGCCTATGGGGGAGGGCTCCGGGCTTCGTCACTTTCTGCGGGGGGTTTACCTACCCCCCGTCTTCTGCGCCGTATTTCGCCAGGACCCCCTTCATCACGAGGCTCCTTGTTGCCTATGGGGGGAGGGTCCCGGGCTTCGTCGGTTTCTGTGGGGGGGTGCACCTGCCCCCCCGTCTTCAGCGCCAAATTTCGCCGGGACCCCCTTCATCATGAGGCTTCCTGCCTATGGGGGAGGGCTCCGGGCTTTGTCACTTTCTGCGGGGGGGTTCACCTACCCCCCGTCTTCTGCGCCGTATTTCGCCGGGACCCCCTTCACCACAAGGCTCCTTGTTGCCTATGGGGGGAGGGTCCCGGGCTTCGTCGAGTTCTGCGGGGGGTGCACCTGCCCCCCCCCGAATTTCGCCGGGACCCCCTTCATCATGAGGCTTCCTGCCTATGCGGGAGGGCACAGGGCTTTCTTCCGCCGGAGGGCGCCACCCTCCGGGCTTCTGCGGTGCCTTCCGCTTCTGCCTGTCTCCTCCGGAAGCCCAGGGCTTGTCTCCGCTGTCTTCTCCCTTCTCTTCCATTCGATGTTGACACGACGAGGTCCGGCGCTGGAATGCCGTCTGAGCAGTGGGCATTAAATTATATAGGGCAATGCCACCATGTGACCTCAACCCATGTGACATCACATTCCCATCATGCCCAGGGAATGTGATGTCACATGGGTTGAGGTCACATGGTGGCATTGCCCTATATAAGTCGATGCCCGCCGCTGACACGGCATGTCAGCGCGGAACCTCGTCGTGTCAACATCCAATGGAAGAGAAGGGAGAGGACAGCGGAGACAAGCCCTGGGCTCCCGGAGGAGACAGGCAGAAGAAGGAACAGAGAAGAAAGAAGACGGAAGAAAGCCCTGGCTCCGCAGGGGAGCCAGGCAGAAGAGGGAGCAGAGAAGACAGCAGAGAAAAGACCTTGGAGTTGGCGCACCCCCGGCAGAAGACGAGGAAGACCGGAACCCTGGCGGAAGGCACCGGAAAGACCGGGGGATAGGCGCCATCCCCCGGCAGAAGTCGCCGAAGTCCGGATGCCCCCCCCTAAAGGAAAAGAGCTTAAATGGGGTGGGGGCATCCGGCGGAAGGCTCCGGAGAGGACCGAGGGATGGCGCCCTCCCCTGTCCGAAATCACCGAAGCCCAGGGTCCCCGGCAGAAGATCGGGAGAGAAGAAACCCCCCCTTGTGAAAGAGCTAAAGAAGAAAGGGGGGGCTCCGGAGCAGATTAATAAAATATTTTATTGTGTGGTGTTTTATTTTACTTTACATTTCCCCCAGGTGAATGGGTAGAGGTACGATGTACCCCATACTCATTCACATAGGGTGGGGGGCCGGTATCTGGGGGCCCCCTTATTAAAGGGGGCTCGCAGATTCCGATTAGCCCCCGCCCGCATACCCCGACAACCAATGGCAAGGGTTGTCGGGAAGAGGCTCTTGTCCATATCGACATGGGGGCAAGCGTGCTGTGGGGTGGGGGGGCAGTGCCCCCCTCCCCCACAGCACACACTCCCCCATGTTGAGGGCATGCGGTCTGGTACGGCTCAGGAGGGTGGGGCGCTCGCTCGTGGCTCATGGCTGAAAACAGGTCGGAGATTCCCGTGCGCAGCGTCACGCAGCGCATTCACGGGTACGCCGCTTGGTATTTACCAAGATTTTCACGGCGTACTGACGCGGCACACGGGAAGCACCGAAATTTCTCTCTACGCATGCCCAGTATGCAAATGAACCTCCCGAGGTTCAGGCGCACTGTGCAAGCGTACGGGGATCTGTTTTCAAAAAACACTTTCCCTTTCAATTTGGCCCGCCAAACACATTCAAACACATGTCACTTCACTTCCCCTGCATCACCCCACCTCCCCCCCTAATAAACTCCCGCCCGAATCCCCGATATTTACATTTCAATATGCCGTGCGCCAGGTCTATAGTAGTGCACAATGCGCCCTCTCCTGGGCGCACTGAGCACTTTAGTAACTAAGGAAATACACTGCACTAGCAGCGTATTTCTTTAGTAAATGACCAAACGGCTGCTACTCCTGCTTTTACTCCATGAGTCATGGAGTAAAGGCTTTGGTAAATCAGCCCCATAGAGCGTTCTTGAAACGCATCAAAGTCCAGGGTGACTATAAATTTTAAGGTGTATACACAAAATAGATTGGCACGTTGTTCCGATAACTCAGGTTACTTTGCTTATCTTTCTATCCTTAGAGGTATAAGATATTTTTGTTTATATGATATGAAACGTAGATGTCGTTCCATAATATGCTCTGTGAATATTGTAGGTGTGGAATATTACTGAAACATACAGGTCCTGACCAGTACTTCCACATTGTTTTATTTATTAGTGAGACACCATATAACTTACACCACCATTTATCTGCTACAGCAGCCTGCCCAAAACGCTATTGCAAAAGCCAGTTATGGTATAAAGTTAATTGCCATTTCCCTGTGCCACAAGAGTTCATGGGGCAAACTCTGGGCCATTTGCAGGAGTTCATTCTCTGTTTTAACGGTTTATATTATTAAAACTCCCGCAAACAGGAGCCACCCGAACAAACACGCTGGGACTGTCTAAAGTCAGTCAGCGCCAGTCTGCACCCCTACATTTTTGAGGTCTTGTATAAGTATAATCTTATATAGAAGTAATTAGTGCCTGGTAAGTGCCCAGGATAATGTAAGTAGACCATTGGTTTATTATTGCAGTAAGTCAGACATATTACAGTAAATTAGACATATTTTAGAGTATAAGAACATTATTAATGTCTCATAGATGTTCTGAATGTGTTGTGGGTGTATTGTTTTGTTATTGTGACAGTCACACATACTTAGTAGCAAGCATGCCAGGTGACTATCGGTCAAGGATGGGAAAGGGTCAGTTATTTCGCAATGGTAAACCCAGAGTCCAGGTGCTGAGGTTAAACCTACATGTGCCAATTGTTTTCAAGGAAGGTTTAACTGTTGAAGGACTCCGGGGTCAGATAGAAAGGGCAGGAAAGTAAATATGAAAAAAAAAAAGAAAGGGCAGGAAACAACCTTTTAGTTTGCCCCCGGTCACTGTATCATTTGGACCCCTGTGACATTTCACAAATAATGGGAAAACCACCCCCCAATGTTCCCCGAGAGCATGTGCAATGTTTTTACCCCACGCTAACAGTGCCAGCTAAGGGATTTTCGGCTGCAGCAGTATACCAAGCTCAGCCCATAACAAAAAATTTGGCACAGAAGCCCGCTGCGCAGTTATCAGCTGCAAAGCAAGATAGTGTCCAGAGTGTCCCTATGGGGACTCTACCAGTAAAAAGTCAGCCCCTGGTAGCAGAAAGGGATATTCCTGGAGTAGCTATGGACACTGACAAGGGACCAGTAAGGGGGGCAGAAGGGGAGTCAGACTTACAAGTTACACCCCCTGCTGCATTTTTAAGGTAAAACTGTCTAATAAAGGGTCAGTTATTTACAGGTCAAACCCAGCAAAAAGACGAGTCTTTGCGACCATCTGTGTAATTTAGACAGAGGTCAGATAGACTGTCACATAGTAAGGTCTTTTGGAAACACATAACTCTGGGAGTTTACAGTTTTTGCTGGGAAAAACATTAAACAAAGGCAGTTTTGACCTTGTAGCTCTGTTACTAAGATATTGTAAATAACACTAAACGGCCCTGGTTGTATGTAGCTTGCAGATAACAGGAAAGAGCTGTCTACGGTTCAAAGGAAATGCTATTTCTTTTGTTAGGCCTAAAGCAGTTGGGAAGAACTGAGAAAAAAAATCAGACCTCTGTCACTTTTCTTTTCTGTCATGTGACAAATATAAAATAATCGGTATTTGTGTATTTGTGTAAAGGGGATATTGTATATAAAGTGATTGTTTGTAACTACGAACAAAGGTGTTCTATGAGTAAATGTAAAATTGCAAATGCTGATGTTGAGGGTCAATGGACCCCCAGACCAAAAAGACGGGTGAAACCCTGTTGTTTACAGAAAAGCGGCCCCGGTGGCAAACGGTTAATTGCCATTTTATTTTTGTTGACAGCGGTTAAGTAGTCAATCAGTGTCTGGGGTCCGTTGGCTGAAACAGAAACAAAGCATTTGAAAAATGTCAAGTATGAGGTATCAGTGAGGTTCCGCAGTAAATCACCTCCTCACCCCTCCTTCCGTACTTGTGAAGGGAAGGAGGAGTTTGGAATGAATTAAGAAATTGGGTTGAGCGTGCCAGAATATTAAAGGGAATTTGTACATTTATTATTTGTATTGTTTATGGCACACAAGGTACTATGATACATTGGGGCTGATTTACTATGCTCTGTGCGCTGCGCTGGTTCATGCGTTAATTAGTACTCCGGGTGAAGCCTTAATTAGGCGCATGAACCAGCGTAGCAGCCAGCGCATTGCAAGTAATATGTAAAGCCGCGCCGAACTCCCTATAGAAGTCTATGGGAGAAATCAAAAGTGTTCATTTTAAAGGCTAATCTGCAAGTATTGTCCTAAAAAGTGTTTGGGGACCTCAGTCCTGCCCCAGGGGACATGTATCAATGCTTTTTTTATTTTTTAAAACGGCCGTTTTTTCGGGAGCAGTGAAATGAATAATGCTTAAAGTGAAACAATAAAAGTTAAATATTCCTTTAAATTTCGTACCTAGGGGGGGTGTAATGTCAGCATGTGAAATAGCGCATTTTTCCCGCACTTAGAACTGTCTCTGCAAATAATGACATTCAGAAGGAAAAAAGTCATTTAAAAATTCACACGCGGCTATAATGAATTGTCGGCTCTGACAATTCTAAAGGGATTCATTCATAAAACTAAAAAAAAAATGTATGAGGGTCCCCCAAATTAAATTACCAGGCCCTTCAGGTCTGGAATGGATATTAAGGGGAACCCCGCCGTAAAAACCCCCCAAAAAAAGACGTGCGGTTCCCGGCAAATACCCATTCCAGGCCCTTCAGGTCTGGTGTGGATTTTAAGGGGAACTCCACCCCAGATTTTAAAAAAAAATGGCGTGGAGTCCCCCTAAAAATCCACACCAGACCCTTATCCGAGCACGTTGACCTGGCCGGCCGCAGAAAAGAGGGGGGGACAGAGTGCGGCCCCCCCCCTCTCCTGAACTGTACCAGGCCACATGCCCTCAACATGGGGAGGATGTCCCCATGTTGATGGGGACAAGGGCCTCATCCCCACAACCCTGGCCGGTGGTTGTGGATGTCTGCGGGCAGGGGGCTTATCAGAATCTGGAAGACCCCTTTAACAAAGGGGACCCCCAGATCCTGCCCCCCCTATGTGAAATGGTAATGGGGTACATTGTACCTCTACCATTTTACCCCAAAAAAAATGTCAAAAGTGTTAAAAATGACAGTAGCCGGTTTTTGACAAATCTTTTAATAAAATCTTCTTTTCTTCTTTCCTTCGGGTTTCTTCCGCTGCTTCTTTCTTGGGTCTTCTCGTCCACATCTTGCCCGACGTGTTCTTCTATCTTCTCCGTCCGTCCTTCAGCCTTCTGGTCCTGCATCTTGCCCGTTGTCTTCTCCTGTCTTCTTCTCCGTCCGTCCGCCAGCCTTCTCGTCCACCTCTTTTTCTTCCCCGGATGCAGCGCTTGAATTTGATTTGGCCGCCGTGTTCCCGCTCCTGGGACCCGCCCCCCTCTGACGCCACAAGTAAACTCCTTAGAAGGTCATGTGCGTCAGAGGGGGGCGGGGTCACAGAGCGTCACACGGCGGGGAAATTCAATTTCAAGCACGCCGTCCGGAGAAGAAGATGCTGCCGCAGCTTCCAATTGAAGTTCCCGCCGTGTCACACTTATGTGACCCCGCCCCCTCTGACGCACATATGCCACAGGCGGACTTTCATATGAGTCTACCTGTGGGGTCAGAGGGGGGCGGGTCCCAGGAGCGGGAACACGGCGGCCAAATCAAATTCAAGCGCTGCGTCCGGGGAAGAAAAAGAGGTGGACAAGAAGGCTGGCGGACGGACGGAGAAGAAGACAGGAGAAGACAACGGGCAAGATGTGGGACCAGAAGGCTGAAGGACGGACGGAGAAGATAGAAGAACACGTCAGGCAAGATGTGGACGAGAAGACCCAAGAAAGAAGCAGAGGAAGAAACCCGAAGGAAAGAAGAAAAGAAGATTTTATTAAAAGATTTGTCAAAAACAGGCTACTGTCATTTTTAACACTTTTGACATTTTTTTTGGGGTGAAATGGTAGAGGTACAATGTACCCCATTACCATTTCACATAGGGGGGGCAGGATCTGGGGGTCCCCTTTGTTAAAGGGGTCTTCCAGATTCTGATAAGCCCCCCGCCCGCAGACCCCCACAACCACCGGGCAAGGGTTGTGGGGATGAGGCCCTTGTCCCCATCAACATGGGGACATCCTCCCCATGTTGAGGGCATGTGGCCTGGTGCGGTTCAGGAGAGGGGGGGGCCGCACTCTGTCCCCCCTCTTTTCTGCGGCCGGCCAGGTCAACGTGCTCGGATAAGGGTCTGGTGTGGATTTTTAGGGGGACTCCACGCCATTTTTTTTTTAAATTTGGGGTGGAGTTCCCATTAAAATCCACACCAGACCTGAAGGGCCTGGTATGGATATTTGGGGGGACCCCACGCAGTTTTTTTTTTTACGGCGGGGTTCCCCTTTATATCCATTCCAGACCTGAAGGGCCTGGTAATTTAATTTGGGGGGACCCCCATACATTTTTTTTATTTTTATTTTTAATGAGCAATGACTGTATTCTTTATAGCCATGAGTACTTTAAACTTACTTTCTTTTCACTTCAGAAATGACATCTTGTACAGGGACAGTTCTAAGCACGGGAAACATGCGTGTACCCCCTCCCCCCTGTATGAAATTTAAAGGAATATTTCACTTTTATTATTTCACTTTAACCACTTCCATACCGCGCCTATTCTGGCACTTCTCTCCTTCATGTAAAAGTTATATTTTGTTCCTGGGAAATTACTCAGGACCCCCAAACATTATATATAATTTTTTAGCAGACACCCTAGGGAATAAAGTGGCGGACATTTTTTATTTGATTTCCAACGGCATTTGCGCAATAATTTTGCTAACGGCTTTTTTTTTGGGCACAAAAAAAAACACGGTCCATGAATTAAAAAATAACAAAACAGTAAAGTTAGCCCAATTTTTTGGATAATGTGAAAGATGATGTAACAAAAAACAAACTTCAAAATTTTAAAGTAATTTTTATTGGTCAACAAAACAAGGAAAGCAAAAAAACAAACAAACACACACAAACAAAAATACATTTCAATAATCAAAATAAAACATAGTTTTAAAGTCGCAACATCTTGACAAATTTTTCAAAAAATAAGGCCGCATAGACAAATACATCAAAGTGAACATCATTTAAACAAAAACCATTGGCAAAATAAAAAAAAAAAACATGCAACAAACCACATTTGTGTTTGGCAACAGCATTTCTGCCAGCCTGCCCCTATGAGGGCAGCTGAGGAATGATCGATCCATGCTTTTTATAACAGTGCTAGTAATGAAGCAATTGAAATCACATGAACAAATTGCAGTCTCTAGTTTGGGTGGACTTGCGTAAGTCCCGCCCACATATGTAAACACCGTTCAAACCACACATGTGAGGTATTGACGCGTGCGTTAGAGCGAGAGTAATACTTTTAGCACTAGACTTTCTCTGTAGCTATAAACTGGTAACCTGGAAAAAAAAAGTTGCCTATGGGGAATTTCAAGTACTGAATTTTGGCCCCATTGCAGGAGTGTTTTCAATAGTAAAGCGTGACATGTAAGGTATCTATTTACTCGGCGTAACATCATCTTTCACATTATCACCAAAAATTGGGCTAACTTTAGTGTTTTGTGAATTTTTAACCACTTGAGCCCCGGACCATATTGCTGGTCAATGACCGGGCCAGTTTTGTGATTTGGCACGGCGTCGCTTTAACTGACAATTGCGCAGTCGTGCGACGTGGCTCCCAAACAAAATCGGCAACCTTTTTTTTTCCCACAAAGAGAGCTTTATTTTGGTGGTATTTGATCACCTCTGCGTTTTTTGATTTTTTAGAGCTATAACCAAAAATAGAGCGACAATTAAAAAAAAAATAATAATAATTTTGACTTTTTGCTATAATAAATATCCCCAAAAATATATATATTCTAAAAAATAAAAAAAATCCCTCAGTTTAGGCCGATACATATTCTACATCTTTTTGGTTCCAAAAAAAAATCGCAATTAGCGTTTATTGATTGGTTTTGTCAAAAGTTATAGCGTTATAGCGTCTCCAAAATATGGCATTTTTGTTATATTTTTTTTTTAACTAGTTATTGCGGCGATCAGCGATTTTTATCGGTACTGCGACATTATGGCGGACACATCGGACATTTTTTTGGAACCATTGGCATTTTTCTAGCGATCAGTGCTCTAAAAATGCATTGCTTACTATAAAAATGCCAGGGAAGGGGTGGGTGCGAAGGAGGGGTTAAATATGTTCCCTGGGTGTGTTCTAACTGAAGGGGGGTGGGACTGACATGGGTAAATGACAGATCGTTGTTCATGAAGGGGAACTCCAGACCAAAAAAAAAATGTGGGTTCCCCTTCAGGTGCATACCAGGCTCTTAGGCTTGGTCTGGAACATAAGGGGTTAAACCCACGCCGAAAACCAGCGTGGGGTCCCCCCAAGATGCAGACTAAGCCCTTATCCCAGGCACGCAGTCTGGCCGGACAGGAATGGGGGTGGCCCCAAAGCACTCTTGTCCCCATGTCGATAGGGACAAGAGCCTCTTCCCGACAACCCTGGCCGTGGTTGTCGGGGTATGCGGGCGGGGGGCTTATCAGAATCTGAGAGGCGCCTTTAATAAGGTGGCCCCCAGATTCCGGCCCCCCCACCCTATGTGAAGGAGTATGGGGTACATTGTACCCCTACCCATTCACCTGGGGGAAAAAATGTAAAGAAATAAAACACAACACACATTAATAAATTAATTTATTAGTCTGCCGGGGCCCCCCACCACCACCCCATTAGGCCCCGGGCTTTGCCGTCTTCTGCCGGAGCCCCCTTCACCATGAGGCTCCTGCCTATGAGGGAGGGCTCCGTCGCTTTCTGCGGGGGGGTTCACCTACCCCCCCCCCCCCACCATCTTCAGCACCGACTTTTTGGGGGGGTGCAGCGCCGTCTTTCACCGGGACCCCCTTCACCAGTGAGGCTCCTTGCCTTTGGGGGAGGGTCCCGGGCTTCGTCGGTTTCTGCGGGGGGGTGCAGCGTCGTCTTTCACCGGGACCCCCTTCACCAGTGAGGCTCCTTGCCTTTGGGGGAGGGACCCGGGCTTCGTTGGTTTCTGGGGGGGTGCAGCGCCGTCTTTCACCGGGACCCCCTTCACCAGTGAGGCTCCTTGCCTTTGGGGGAGGGACCCGGGCTTCGTCGGTTTCTGGGGGGTGCAGCGCCGTCTTTCACCGGGACCCCCTTCACTAGTGAGGCTCCTTGCCTTTGGGGGAGGGACCCGGGCTTCGTCGGTTTCTGGGGGGGTGCAGCGCCGTCTTTCACCAAGACCCCCTTCACCAGTGAGGCTCCTTGCCTTTGGGGGAGGGTCCCGGGCTTCTACGGTGTTTTCTGCCGGGGGGCGACACCCGCGGGCTTCTGCGATGCCTTCCGCTTCTGCCTGTCTCCTCCGCGGAGCACAGGGCTTTCTTCCGCCGGAGGGCGCCACCCTCCGGGCTTCTGCGGTGCCTTCCGCTTCTGCCTGTCTCCTCCGGGAGCCCAGGGCTTGTCTCCGCTGTGTTCTCCCTTCTCTTCCATTCGATGTTGACACGACGAGGTTCCGCGCTGGAATGCCGTCTGAGCAGCGGGCATGGACTTATATAGGGCGATGCCACCATGTGACCTCAACCCATGTGACATCACATTCCCATCATGCCCAGGGAATGTGATGTCACATGGGTTGAGGTCACATGGTGGCATTGCCCTATATAAGTCCATGCCCGCCGCTGATACGGCATGTCAGCGCGGAACCTCGTCGTGTCAACATCCAATGGAAGAGAAGGGAGAGGACAGCGCAGACAAGCCCTGTGCTCCCGCAGGAGACAGGCAGAAGAAGGAAGAGAGAAGAAAGAAGACGGAAGAAAGCCCTGGCTCCGCAGGGGAGCCAGGCAGAAGAGGGAGCAGAGAAAAGACCGGGGAGTTGGCGCACCCCCGGCAGAAGACCAGGAAGACCGGAACCCTGGCGGAAGGCACCGGAAAGACCGGGGGATAGGTGCCATCCCCCGGCAGAAGTTGCCGAAGTCCGGATGGCCCCCCCTAATGTAAAAGAGCTGAAATGGGGTGGGGGCCCCCTGGCGGAAGGCTCCGGAGAGGACCGAGGGATGGCGCCCTCCCCCGGCAGAAATCACCGAAGCCCAGGGTCCCGGCAGAAGATCGGGAGAGAAGAAACCCCCCCTTCTAAGAGAGCTAAAGAAGAAAGGGGGGCTCCGGAGCTGATTAATAAAATATTTTATTCTGTGTGGTGTTTTATTTTACTTTACACTTTTCCCCCAGGTGAATGAGTAGAGATATGATGTACCCCATACTCATTCACATAGGGTGGGGGGCCGGCATCTGGGGGCCCCCTTATTAAAGGGAGCTCACAGATTCCGATTAGCCCCGCCCGCATACCCCGACAACCAATGGCAAGGGTTGTCGGGAAGAGGCTCTTGTCCCTATCGACATGGGGGCAAGAGTGCTGTGGGGTGGGGGGGCAGTGTCCCCCTCCCCCACAGCACACACTCCCCCATGTTGAGGGCATGCGGTCTGGTACGGCTCAGGAGGGGGGGGGCGCTCACTCGTCCCCACCAACCCATTCCTGTCCGGGCCAGACTGCGTGCTTGGGATGAGGGCTTGGTTTGGATCTGGGGGGGACCCCGCGCCGAATCGGCACGGGTTTAACCCCTCACGTTCCGGACTGAGCCTAATGTAGCCCTGGAGGGGGACCCGCGCCGATTTCAAGTTTGAAATTTGGCGCGGAGTTCCCCTTCATGGCTGAAAACAGCTCGGAGATTCCCGTGCGCCGCGTCACGCAGCGCATTCACGGGTACGCCGCTTGGTATTTTCCAAGATTTTCACGGCGTACTGACAAGGCGCACGGGAATCCCTGACTTTTCTCTCTACGCATGCCCAGTATGCAAATGAACCTCCCGAGGTTCAGGCGCACTGTGTAAGCGTACGGGGATCTGTTTTCAAAAAACACTTTCCCTTTCAATTCGGCCCGCCAAACACATTCAAACACATGTCACTTCACTTCCCCTGCATCCCCCCACCTCCCCCCCTAATAAACTCCCGCCCAAACCCCCGCAATTTACATTTCAATGTGCCGTGCGCCAGGTCTGTACTGGTGCACAATGCACCCTCTCCTGGGCGCACGGAGCACATTAGTAACTAGGGAAATACACTGCACTAGCAGCGTATTTCTTTAGTAAATGACCAAACGGCTGCTACTCCTTTTACTCCATGAGTCATGGAGTAAAGGCTTGGTAAATCAGCCCCATGTGTACTATACAGATTCAACAAAAGTGTTCTAGTGCGCCCCTAACTCATTTATACTCTTTCAAAAGGGGAGCGTCACTTTCAAATTCTCTTTGACAAATGGCAGATATGTCCAACATCCTTGAAAATAACCATGTCCTTGACTAGGAACAAATTAACACATGGTTATTTAGCTACATGTCAATTTCAAATTCTATTTGAAGACATGGCAGATAGATATGCAACATGCTTGAAAAAATAGTTTTGTGGAAAAATACATCTGACTGAAAAATTGGTTTTTGTAGACACAAGCCAATAAGATTAGTAAAGTTTTAATAGAAAAATACAAAATACATGGCAATTGCACTTTATACAAAAGATGACACAAAACATTGCAATAAAAGACCCCCGATCTTATCACTCTAAAAACCACTCAGTAGCCACATGGCTAGATGTAATTGATACAATTAAAAAGCACTCTGGTTTACAACAGGCCAGGAACCCTGTCACACTGTAAAATCCAATTAGTAATCCTTATTAAAAAAAATCATGCAAACAGATTGCCTCAAAAAAAGCAAGTAAACTAGATTAGGAATTGTATTGTGTACTTACAAATGCTTATTGAGTGTGGTACACTTAAATATTAGTATAAACAATAAAAAAAAAAATGAGTGTATATTACTTGAAATGTTACTTAAGGTATACCAAGTATAGATTACTCAGATTTGCTACTTCAAATAACAAAATAATTTTAAGTTAAGTATACAGTGTGCTGTATTACAAAGAACAACTTTATTTGGGTTGGGATAACTAATGTGATATTTTATGCAACTTTGAATGTTTGAGTTGTAGTTTTTTTGCACATGATTTAATTGTTACAACCATGCAAACCTATTGCCTTTAAAAAAAAAAAAAAGTAAATGGTACTTGCAAAATGGATGTTGGAAAGACTGAAATAACTCATAACCTCTTGCCACACTGGGGCATATGGCCAGACCACATAATGTCACCAGCCTGCTTCTGGGTTTGGGGTGCACATGCCACCTGCCATCCATGCCGTGAATGGACAGAGCCCATTTTAATAAGAAAAGGGGTGGGAGAGCCCAGTACAGGTTTTTTCGGTGGTTTTAGATTTCCATGCTAGGTTTTTTATTTTTATTTATTTAAAAAAAAGAAAAAAAGAAAATAAAAACAAGACAATTTTTACTTCCTTTTTTTAACACCAGATCACTGAATTTTTACTAACATTCAGTGGATCTGTGTGCTGTGATTGGACACAGCATCAGTTCATTAGCAGTGTTAGCAGCCAAAACTTTGGTGACCTATTGTACAATTTTATTTTAGAATAGTGTATGTACAGGAGGATTTTTGAGGAATCCGACCTGTTGATGGAACTGTGTTCGTTCCAAGTCCCGCCGACCATCGTGCGATACGCCCCCGTCATTCAAAAATGCATACCCCCGGAGAAGCTGGAAAGCACGCTCAGAGAGCTGGGCCACCAAACCCACCGGGACGCTGTAAGAAATCTAACCCACGTGCTGACTCTGCCCACCCGAGAGCAATACTCTGTGCTGGCCACACTCGCAAAGAGCAAAAGCTGTACGGAAATTGAAGCTTGCGCCCGGGACGGACGCAAAAGCGCAGATTTCGCCGTTGCGTCGCTGCTTAGGCTCCAGCTGGACAGAGAGCCCAACCTGCACCGACTCACCCCCTGTACGACATGGGGAAGCAGAGAGAGCACGTGCTGGGATTCCAAGAGTGTTTTACCTTGGTGCTGGCAGCCGCAGACCTGATAGACATTTACACGTTTGTTCGTTGCACTCCCCACACAACCCACAGCGTACTGATGAACCTGTTCATTTACCCCAGGACTAACGCATCCACAGCTCCATGTCGACCCTGGGTCAGGCCCTGGCCGCTCTGGAGATACTGGTGTAGACATGTGGTCCCTGTACTCTTACATGAAAAACAAACCCCTGAGCGTGCAAAACGCTTACACGTGCATGATAACGTACAAAGATCAGGGCGGACGAGTCATACTGGCGGAGGACAGCACTCCCTATTTCTCAGAGTCGCGAAGAAATGAGATAAAGGAAAAAAAAAAACTTACAAGACGGACAGGTGAGGGGGCTCATTGGTTCTCTGCCGCTTTCAATGTTTCTTCTCAATCGACCTCATGTCCCGTACGGGCTCAATATATATCACAGATTGAAATCTTTCTTCCTCTCGTAGGACGACCTCTTGACTCTCTAGACCAGGGGTCTCCAAACTTTTCAAACAAAGGGCCACTTTATTGCCCTTCAGACTTTAGGAGGGCCGGATTGGGGCCAGCAAGGGAAGAAAATGTCACAGGCTCGGCATCAGTGAGAACATATATGGCCTCAGGGTTGGTGGTCAATAGGAAGAGAAGTATTCTCCCTATTAGTAGGAGGAACAGTATCCCATCATTGGTATAAGTGGATAATATAGTGCCCCATTGTTGGTGTCAATGGGAGGAATAGTGCCTTATGTCAGTGGGAGGAATTGTGCCCCAAGGGCCGGATAAAGGCTAGCAAAGGGCCACATCTGGCCCTCGGGCCGCAGTTTGAAGACCCCTGCTCTAGACGAATCCTGAGTCAGCAAACCTTTTTTAAAACCAGCCCACCTAATCTGTCCAGATCGAAATCAAAAGCGAGTTATAATAACCCCGCCCACTTTTCTGTAGTTCACAAAACCACAAGAATATATTGTTTTTTTTATCTCAAACCCCGCCCACTTTATTTCGTTGACGCCGCGTTGGTGTGTCCAGCGAACCTAAAAAAAAAATACTCTTTTGGTCGGTGTTTATCGTTCGGGTAGGGCATGTCTGATCTCACTATCTTTCAGCTCCTGCTCAGTCGAACACTTTGTCACCTGTAAACCCATCCATTCACCCATACGTGCCCCAGAGCCTCCCTACGCTGTGTCAGTGTGCTTATCTAACCACTTGGGTGCCTGATGTATAACGCTACGAAGCTATGAGCCTAGTGCGACACTGACCCGTGGAGCATGTCTTTAAAGCCAGGCCAATTTAAATAACATTAAGGACACCAAGTGGTTTGAAAGAAACATATTTTATTGTAATGAAGAAATATTAACGAGAGACAGACTTGTCTCTGAGCCTCTCTAACGAAAGAACTCCTTGGGTCACGCACAGCTTGGCAATCAGTTCAAAATAATGATAATGCTTCGTTATTCTGGAGACGCCTGCCGACTCTTTGGCGTACACCACTGTGGAGATGTTGTTTACCGGATGCAGGTCCACGTCCTGGTCGAACTCTATCCAGGCGTACAAGGGTAATAACGTGCCCGAAGCAAAAACGTGCCCGTCCACCGCCTGCACGGAGGCCAGGGTCGTCTGCTTCAGCAGCACGCAGGCCAAACACTCGGCAAAAGTGTGATCAGGCGGCGAGTTGGGCGTCCAGGAGGGAGGCATAAGCGGTGGTAGCCTGTAGTCGTACGCCTTGGCTCCCTCTATGAAGACGGAGCTGCAGACGGGGTTCCTGCACTTGCCCGGCGCCCTCAGGCAGACCTCCAACGTTTTGTAGTCGTACAGGTGAGCCTCCAGGGGCTGCATGATGGCTTCCCCGGCGAAGATGTCTCCATAGGGCGAGATCAGGCTCGCCGGGTTGCGCACAGTGCCCACGCTGGAGAGCATGTCTTCGGCTTCCAGATACCTGCCCCTGGACCCGGAGCACTTGGGCTTGTCCTCGGGGTAGCACAGGAGGGGGGGCTTGGTGACAATGCGTTTTTTGCGCCCAGTCTTATTACACCGCTCGCACTGATCCTTGTAGAGCCATACATTGCAGCACGCCACGCAGTGCACGGCCTCGCAGCACACCGTCACCGTGACCCTCTGCTTGACGTCCAGCACCTCCGGGCAGCGAACGCACCGTACGTACTTGAGGGCTCACAGGTACTTTGCGAGCAAGTCTTCTGGCTTTCTGGCGCAGGGTTCGCAGATAGCGTGAGAGCAGCAGGCCACCGTAAGGGTTCTGGCCTCCCTGCAGCACATGACGCACTTTACCGTGCGCCTCTCCGCCTGACCCTCCTTCCCCTCGTCGTCCGTCTTTTTGTCACCCGAGACGGGGTAGTCTACCGCGTCCCCGTACGATATCACGCACAGTCTCCTGAAGTTCCTCGTACACTTGGTGTTGGCTTCCATCAGGGGAAGGTGCGCACCCTGCAACGAGTCCTTTCTCAGGTCAAAAAAGTCCAGCATAGCGTCCAAAGATCTGACTATCGCCGCGTCCACGCTATCCCCATGGCCGGTTTCAGACCCCTCTGCTGCTGCTTCGAGTCCGTCCTCCACATCCATCCCACGCCCGTCTTCAGACACCCCTCGCACAGGCTTTTTCTCCAACGAAGGCAAGGCGATGCTCAACGAGAACACTCCTATCGACAGCTCCTGTCAGATTCACAGGAACACGACCGCTGCGGACCTTTTGTTTACCGTCGGTGCGGACCCCAAACCCCTCAGCAAGCTCCAGGTGCCGAAGGACGCCCAACCCCTGGACTGGAAGGCCGGGGCCGCCCGTTCGCACAACGTATTCATGCGCACAGCCCTCCAGTGGAGAACCCAGCTTCACGCCGAGCTGGCCCCCGGCCGACACACTTTCATCTACGTGCTCTATACAAGCTCCGGGGACTGGCCGGCCGGCGTCTACCTGTGCCACAAGAACAACGTGCTCTCCAGCAGGCTGGTGTGGAACTGCCAGGAGAGGGACGGGGAAGCGGCCGGGCCTAACGCCTACGAGCTGCCCGTCTTCCCCTCGGTCGGCACCTACCACTGCATGTACGGGGTGCGTTTGGCCCAGCCCTCTTTCCTCTACATGTCGGATCACCTCTACTTTTCCCTGCTCAACAGCGGCGTCTCGCTGACGGACATGCACAGCGCTGACTACCAGAGCCTGCCCGAGGACAGGCCCGACGCCGGCACCCTCTGCTACAGCGACGGCAAGGTTCAGTACTACTGGCTGTTGTTTAAAAACAACCCGCTCACCACCCTGCCCATACCCACTGTGTTTTCAGTTTCGTGGGCCGTAGACAACAAAGAACTGCAGAGTCAATTTTTACATTCTTTATTTGGAATAACAGGAGTCGACAACCTGTCCAGGTTCGCTTGGCAGGACCCGGTCACAAAAATATTACAGTTGAGGGAATGTCAGAACAAAAGCTAAAAGGGGGGCGAGCGGCCGCACAAAAGACTAAGCGGCGCACAGGGCAGTTCGAGACAAAGACGGAGGGTTCAATTACGCCGCCTACGGAAGAATTCGCCTTTTGCGTGATCCCAGAGTTTGTTCTTCCGTCCACCTCAGCAGGACGTGGGGTGTCAGCCGTACACTGCCAGTGGGTAAGGATCAAAAACCAGGCGCTCACCAAGCCGGCCGACGTACCCAGACACGACAGGTACGAACTCTTGGAGATATTTCAGGGTCTAACAGGCCTTCAGCAGTAGGCAGGGGTTACAGATCTCTCCTCTGCCTAGCACCTGGTCAAAGCTGTGATACAGGAGGACGTCCCGTTCCACCACCTTCTCGTAGGGCGTGTTGCAAGTCGTGCACATGAACCTGTTGCCGAAAAAGTGACAGTAGCTGCAAAGCACGTGGCCGCAGTGCAATATGTTGAGCGCCACGCTCTCGGACGCCGCCACCTTTTCGCACGTGTCCAGGCAGACCGAGCAGACGGGGATATCCGTTTCCGCACTCTCGTGCGCAGAGTAGACGGCGCGGTGCAGAGACACGGCCTCCGGGGGCCACTCGGGCTCCGGAGAGACGTCGGGGATGGGCAGGTTGGCTCTCAAAAATGTCTTTGTGTGCTCTGTGAAGTGAGCGTGGCTCGCCCCGTGCTCTATTAAAACATTATCGTAACCAAACAAAGCAGTCTCCACGTATTTATTTATCTTTGCCGGTATGTGTTTTACGATGGTATGTAGTGTTTTGCCTAGCTGGGGACAGACTAAAAACACAGACAAATAGAGATTTTTTCTCCAGGTGAGCCCCGTAAGCAATCAAGGACGGTTGGATGTACCAGTTGTCCAACCTTGGGTATAAGGCTGGGTTCACACTACTACACTACTTTCATCCTACTTTGCTCTGTGTTCAATGTTTCCCTATGAGAGCGTCTTGTAGCGTCCTACACAAGTCGGTCCGACTTTGAAAATGCTCCCTGTACTACTTTTGGTCCTACATTGATCCTACTTCAGGCCCATTGAATATCATTGAAGTCGGACCAAAGTAGTATCCTGTTCATGAAAGTAGGATGGATGTAGGACCGATGTAGCAGAGCAAAGTAGGATGAAAGTAGTGTAGTAGTGTGAACCCAGCCTCAGTCTAAATACATATAGATGTAAATGTTGAATATCTTTTTTTTTTTACACTAACCCTAAAAATATTTATTTTATATTTTTTTTATATATTTTTTTTCCTTCCAGGATACAGTGTATTACAGACAAAATCCTCACACTATATAAGTGATGCTGATACATACAGCCGAAGCAGCAGTTAACATGGTAAATATATAAAAATATATACAAAATATTATCCTATCCCCCCCCAGGCAGCACCCATGTTATCCTGACCAAGATTAGAAAGAAAGGAGGAAAGAGGAGAAGCAGCCAAAATGGGGTAAATAGTTCCCCCTCATACAGATGTAAATGATAGTAGGGAGGAACCTAAGTGGAATACGGCTTGTTTTGATTTATTTGAGGGTTCCTGGCTTCCATGGATGTGGAAAGTTTCCAGGGACACTCTACGAAGAAGAAGGGAGGCCTGTGCTGCGTCTCACCCAAGGTCCCCCCCCAGACATTTTCCTTGTTTGATAAATGCCACTATCTCACTCTCTATCAGCAGCCTGTTTATTGTCCCTGACTGTTGTAGGGTCATGGGCCTGCCATCGCCAATGCTAAGTGATTAATTGATGTGCCTGAAATAGGCCTCTCCTCAGCACACCCTCCTCCAGTGTACCCCGAGGAGAAAGTCTATCTTCTTCCATATTTCCCAGGAGACAGACCGTTATTATACGCAGGGATCCTCAAACTACGGCCCTCCAGCTGTTGTGGAACTACAAATCCCATGAGGCAGTCACAGACATGACTAGGTATGATGGGAATTGTAGTTCCTGAACACCTGGAGGGCCGTACTTTGAAGACCCCCCCTCCTGGGTTATTATAGCATCTAGCTCCAAAGAGGTCCAGTGTACCCGGAGGAGAATCTTCTTCTTCCATATTTCCCAGGAGACAGACCGTTATTATACGCAGGGATCCTCAAACTACGGCCCTCCAGCTGTTGTGGAACTACAAATCCCATGAGGCAGTCACAGACATGACTAGGTATGATGGGAATTGTAGTTCCTGAACACCTGGAGGGCCGTACTTTGAAGACCCCCCCTCCTGGGTTATTATAGCATCTAGCTCCAAAGAGGTCCAGTGTACCCCGAGGAGAATCTTCTTCTTCCATATCTCCCAGGAGACAGACCGTTATTATACGCAGGGATCCTCAAACTACGGCCCTCCAGCTGTTGTGGAACTACAAATCCCATGAGACATTCACAGACATGACTAGACATGATGGGAATTGTAGTTCCTGAACACCTGGAGGGCCGTACTTTGAAGACCCCCCCTGGGTTATTATTATAACATCTAGCTCCAAAGAGGTCCAGTGTACCCGGAGGAGAATCTTCTTCTTCCATATCTCCCAGGAGACAGACCGTTATTATACGCAGGGATCCTCAAACTACGGGCCTCCAGCTGTTGTGGAACTACAAATCCCATGAGGCAGTCACAGACATGACTAGGCATGATGGGAATTGTAGTTCCTGAACACCTGGAGGGCCGTACTTTGAAGACCCCCCTGTAACGCTATTAGCGTTAATTTGTGTACAAGGAGCGCAGCTTTACCTGCAATGACAGCTGCGCTCCATTGTAGAAGACATCCGCGTCACTTCCGGTACGCGGACGTCTGCGCTCCACGCTGGAACGCGGAAGTGCGTTCCAGTGTGTGGCGCTCGGCGTGCATGACAGACCGGGCTATTTAAACCTCCAGCACTGGCGGCAGGTTGTTGGAATATTCCTGTTGGACCCTGCCGCCACCTGGAGAACCTCCACCAACCTACAGCAACCTTGAAGTTTACTTTGTGGGACACTTGGATCCAGACCTCATTGTTATATTGGATAGAAGGACCACCAGCTCTGCATACTGCTAAGGAGAGACTATCAGCACCTGTGCTAACTTTCCCAATCTGGACTATCTCCTGAACCGCAAGTATATTCTGATCATATTACTGCATATTGGGATTACCATCTACTCCTGTGCAAACAGTCCTGGTCTATACTACCTCTTAGGCCCCATACTCACGAGCAAACATGTCTGCTGAAACTGGCCCGCAGGCCAGTTTCAGCAGACATGTTTGGTCGTGTGTGGGCGCGAGCGGGCCGAATTCCAGCAAACATTTGCCCGCCGGGCCTTTTCCCAGCAGACAAATATTCCTGGACTTGTTTTAAAACAGTCCGCTGGAATTCTGCCCGCTCGGACATGTACGGTCGTCAGTACAGACCTACCGTACATGTCCAGGCGCCCGCCGTCCCTCGCATGCGTCGAATGACTTCGACGCATGCGTGGAAGCATTTTAAAGGCGGGCCGCCCACGTCGCCGCGTCATTGTCGCGGCGACACCGCGTCATCGACGCGGCGACACCGCGGACACGCCCCGCGTATTGTTTACGCGCGGACTTCTGTACGATGGTGTGTACAACCATCGTACAGAAGCCCTCTGGCAGACATGTATGGTGAAAACGGTCCGACGGACCGCTTTCACCATACATGTTTGGTCGTGAGTACCCGGCCTTAAGCTGCATGAGTATATAGAGCTTATTACTGCATATTGGGATTACCATCTACTCCTGTGCAAACAGTCCTGGTCCATACTACCTCTTAAGCTATATGAGTATATATAGCATAATACTGCATATTGAGATTACCATCTACTCCTGTGCAAACACTCCTGGTCTATACTACCTCTTAAGCTGCATGAGTATATAGAGTTTATTACTGCATATTGGGATTACCATCTACTCCTGTGCAAACAGTCCTGGTCCATACTACCTCTTAAGCTGCATGAGTATATAGATCATATTACTACATATTTGGAAATACCATCTACTCCTCTGCAAACAGACCTGGTCCTCACTACTTAGTAACTGCTTGTGTATAAAGATTATTTTGCCACATAGAGGGTGTTGCTATCCATACTCTGCACTATCTCTTTCTCTCTCTCTCAGAAACGCTAATTAACTATTGAGATACTTACTCTAATTATATTGGGGCTCCTTTCTAGAAGTTATATTAAGAGTGCTAACTTTCTACTTGACCCAAGTTCACTACCTATATATACAGAAAGCTCCTACTGAAGACTTATCTTTATATTTTCCTAGATAAAGATACAACATAGTTTAACAAGTATTAAACTATTACTACATGTTTTGCTCCAATCAGAGGATATGATGATATAGACCCCATACTCTTATAGTTCAGTGAGAGTGAGCTGGTGGTTAATTCTGATAGGCCTCTACAGCTGGAGTCTAAACTTGAGACAGAGTGTTCTCAGAATCAGGGTCATAACATAATATTCCAACCTTTTAAAAAATATTTTTTCAACATGGATCCAGCTGAACTTGCAAATCATTTAGTTACACTCTCTCAAAGAGTGGATAACCTGACTGCTAACATGAATGAATTGCGTGTTCAGAATGATACCTTACGCAATCTCAATCATGCACAAGCTAGAGACAGACCTGAAGCAAAGGTCTGCCCACCAGAACTTTTTTCTGGTGAAAGGAAGAATTATAGACAATTCATTAGTTCATGCCGTTTGATGTACGAATTACGTCCGCGCACTTATTACTCTGATAGAATAAAGATCCTCACTTTAATTACCTATCTCAGAGGTGAACCCAGAGTGTGGGCTGATACATACATAGAAGAACATGGAGATCTTTTGGGAGCTTTTGATACTTTCATTAATGAGATGTCTCTCTTATATGAAGATCCTAACAAACAGCTAACAGCTGAAAATTCAATCAGAACCCTCAAACAGGGAAAGAGGCCTGTGGAGGACTTTATTTCAGAATTTAAATGCTGGAGCAGGGAGACCCAATGGTCAGAGATTGCTCTTAGAAATCAATTTCGTTTGGGATTATCAGAGGCTATGAAAGATGAGCTTGCTCGCGTTGTGCTCCCTGATACTCTAGAAGACCTCATGCACCTATCAGTGACTATCGATCGCCGCCTGCGTGAGAGAAAGGCGGAACGTGCAAACACATACCCAGTCACTTCCTTCAAGAGATTCAGATCGCCTTCAAAGGAGTCTCCAATGGAACTTGGAACTATAAGAGGACCTTTGACTCCAGCAGAAAAGCAACGCCGTAGAGCCAATAATCTATGCCTTTATTGTTCAGCTCCAGACCACATTGTCTCTACCTGTCCTCTACTTAAGAAAAATTCTGAAGGTAAATTTTCCCACATTAATAAATCAGACTCATCCTTTTCCACATCTAATCGATATATTTTTATCCTTCTTACTCTACAGTGGGATCAAGAAGAGATTTCCATTGAAGCAATGGTCGACAGCGGAGCCTGCGGCAACTTTATAGATTCAAGTATTGTAGAATCAAATAAAATTCCCTGTGTGTTTAAGCAAAATCCAGTGTCGCTCACTTTTATTGATGGGTCCAGCTCAACTCATGGTCCTGTTATATCTCAGACATCTCCCCTAAAGGTTACATGTGCCACTGGTCACTCTGAGACCCTCAAATTTGATATTATTTCATCACCTGTCTTTCCAATTGTTCTAGGCCTTCCATGGTTGCTTCTCCATCAACCTGTTTTTTTATGGTCCCCCAAATCAATTTCTTTGCAGTCTGATTATTGTAAAGAGTTCTGTTATTCGCCATGTATCATCTCTTTCTCTGACGCCATTCCACATGACCTACCTGAATATTTGCATGACTTCCTTGATGTATTCAGTAAGACTAATGCAGATAAACTTCCTCCACATAGAATTTACGACTGTCCCATAGACCTCATTCCCGACAGTCCTATCCCTACTGCTCGAATCTACCCCCTCTCACAACCAGAGCTTGTACATTTAAAAGAGTACCTCGATGAGAATCTCAAAAAGGGGTTTATTAGGAACTCCACCTCTTCAGCAAGTGCAGCTCTCTTTTTCGTAAAGAATAAAGATGGTTCACTCCGACCAATCATTGATTATCGTTCTCTCAATAATATCACTGTAAAAAATAGATACCCATTACCACTCATTCCAGAACTCATTGAGCGTCTACAGAACGCCAAGGTGTATACAAAACTGGACCTCAGAGGTGCATATAATCTGATCAGAATCCGTTCGGGTGACGAATGGAAAACTGCCTTTAAAACTCGATATGGACTTTTTGAGTATTGTGTAATGCCTTTCGGTTTGTGTAACGCTCCAGCAACTTTTCAGTGGTTCATTAATGATATTTTTCATGATCTACTTGATATTTGCGTTGTAATTTACTTGGACGACATCTTAATTTATTCTGAGAATCAGGATGAACATCACAAACATGTGCGCTGGGTTCTGGCTAGGCTTAGGACACACTCTTTGTATGCAAAACTTGAAAAGTGTGTATTCAATCAAACTACTATCTCTTTCCTGGGATACCAGATTACTCCTAGTGGAGTTCAGATGGATCGATCTAAGGTAGATTGCATTCTGTCCTGGCCTTCACCACAAACTAGGAAAGCTCTTCAGAGATTTCTCGGCTTTTCAAATTACTACAGAAAGTTCATAAAAAACTTTTCAGCTATTGTGAGACCATTAACCAGCTTAACCAGTTCAAAAATACCTTTTGTTTGGAATGATGATGCACAGAAATCCTTTGACACACTCAAGAAAAGTTACACTTCAGCTCCTATTCTTCAATTGCCAAATCCATCATACCATTTCACATTAGAAGTAGATGCTTCGCATTTTGCTCTTGGCGCTGTACTTTCCCAACAACCAACATTATCAGAACCACTACATCCAGTTGCTTTTTTTTCCAGGACACTCACCTCAGCGGAAAAGAACTATCCTATTGGTGAGAAAGAATTACTAGCAATAAGAGATGCTCTCTCTAACTGGAGACATTTGCTGGAGGGTTCAACACATACTATCACCATCCTCACTGATCATCGAAATTTACAACACTTAAAATCTTGTAAAACTCTCTCTGCCCGTCAAGTCAGATGGAGTCTATTTTTTGATAGATTCAATTTTGTTATTTCTTACCTTCCTGGTACTCAAAATACTAAAGCAGACTCTTTATCTCGTATGCATGAAGAACAAACATTGGAGATTCCACCACTTTCAATTATTCCATCCAATAGAATTTTAGGTACTACTATGACCTTTAATAAGTTGCTTATTCAAACCCTTACTAAAGAGAGACCTCATTTACCTATGGGTTTACAACAAGAGTCTAACGGACTATTAACTTTTAACAACAAGATATATGTTCCACCAAAATTGCAACTTATGTTACTAAAACAACTTCATGATGCCCCACTTGCAGGACATCCTGGAATTACTAAGACTCTTCATTTAGTCAAGAGAAATTACTGGTGGCCAAATCTCACAAAGACAGTTCAAGACTATGTTAATTCTTGCCAGACCTGTGCCACCAACAAACATTCTAGAAAACCTCCCTATGGTCTATTAACTTCTATCCCAGTACCCAATAGACCTTGGGACGTTATTTCTATGGATTTCATAGTTGACCTCCCAAGGTCAAATGGAACAAACACCATCATGGTCACAGTTGATGTTCTTACAAAGATGGCCCATTTTGTACCTTTGAAGAGATTACCAACCTCTCAAGAGACTGCAAAGGCTTTCATATCCAATATTCTTAAACTTCATGGCTTACCATCTCAGATCATTTCAGATAGAGGCTCACAATTTATTTCCAGATTTTGGAAAGCTCTCTGTCAAACTCTACAAATAGATCATCGCATGTCTACCGCCTATCACCCCCAAACTAATGGGCAAACAGAAAGAGTAAATCAAACACTGGAACAATATCTGCGCTGTTACTGTACTCATCTTCAAGACGACTGGTTTCATTTACTTCCACATGCAGAATTTGCTTATAACAACGCCTCCAGTTCATCCTCCCAGTTTTCACCTTTTTACGCAAATTATGGTTTTCACCCTAACAATTTACCGTCTACTTTTCCTTCAACTAATGTCCCTGCTGTTCAGAATCTTTTATCAACCATAAGGGATACTCTAGATACTCTCCGTTCTAATCTTGAAGATGCACAGATTAGACAAAAGAAATACTATGATTCTCATAGAACAAAACCCCCATCTTATAAGATTGGAGACTTGGTATGGTTATCTACTAGGAATTTACGACTCAAGATTCCTTCAAAGAAACTTGGCCGTCAGTACACGGGACCTTTTCCAATTTCCCACATCATCAATAATAATGCTGTCAGATTAATTTTACCCTCTGACTGGAAGATTCATCCATCCTTCCATGTTTCATTAATTAAACCTTACAAACCAAATCCTTTTCCAAACAGAGATCCACAACCTCCTCCACCAGTTCAAGTTTTTGGTGAGACTGAATATCAAGTAGAGAAGATTTTGGATTCCAGGAGGAGAGGTTCTTCCATTCAATACTTGATTCGTTGGAAAGGCTATTCTCCCACAGATGATTCCTGGGAATGCTCATCAGATATTCATGCCCCTAGACTCATTAAACAGTTCCATCACAAATATCCTGATAAACCATCTCCTATTAGGCGCCCCGGATGGGCCCCCTTGAGGAGGGGAGTATGTAACGCTATTAGCGTTAATTTGTGTACAAGGAGCGCAGCTTTACCTGCAATGACAGCTGCGCTCCATTGTAGAAGACATCCGCGTCACTTCCGGTACGCGGACGTCTGCGCTCCACGCTGGAACGCGGAAGTGCGTTCCAGTGTGTGGCGCTCGGCGTGCATGACAGACCGGGCTATTTAAACCTCCAGCACTGGCGGCAGGTTGTTGGAATATTCCTGTTGGACCCTGCCGCCACCTGGAGAACCTCCACCAACCTACAGCAACCTTGAAGTTTACTTTGTGGGACACTTGGATCCAGACCTCATTGTTATATTGGATAGAAGGACCACCAGCTCTGCATACTGCTAAGGAGAGACTATCAGCACCTGTGCTAACTTTCCCAATCTGGACTATCTCCTGAACCGCAAGTATATTCTGATCATATTACTGCATATTGGGATTACCATCTACTCCTGTGCAAACAGTCCTGGTCTATACTACCTCTTAAGCTGCATGAGTATATAGAGCTTATTACTGCATATTGGGATTACCATCTACTCCTGTGCAAACAGTCCTGGTCCATACTACCTCTTAAGCTGCATGAGTATATAGAGCTTATTACTGCATATTGGAATTACCATCTACTCCTGTGCAAACAGTCCTGGTCTATACTACCTCTTAAGCTGCATGAGTATATAGAGCTTATTACTGCATATTGGGATTACCATCTACTCCTGTGCAAACAGTCCTGGTCCATACTACCTCTTAAGCTATATGAGTATATATAGCATAATACTGCATATTGAGATTACCATCTACTCCTGTGCAAACACTCCTGGTCTATACTACCTCTTAAGCTGCATGAGTATATAGAGGTTATTACTGCATATTGGGATTACCATCTACTCCTGTGCAAACAGTCCTGGTCCATACTACCTCTTAAGCTGCATGAGTATATAGATCATATTACTACATATTTGGAAATACCATCTACTCCTCTGCAAACAGACCTGGTCCTCACTACTTAGTAACTGCTTGTGTATAAAGATTATTTTGCCACATAGAGGGTGTTGCTATCCATACTCTGCACTATCTCTTTCTCTCTCTCTCAGAAACGCTAATTAACTATTGAGATACTTACTCTAATTATATTGGGGCTCCTTTCTAGAAGTTATATTAAGAGTGCTAACTTTCTACTTGACCCAAGTTCACTACCTATATATACAGAAAGCTCCTACTGAAGACTTATCTTTATATTTTCCTAGATAAAGATACAACATAGTTTAACAAGTATTAAACTATTACTACATGTTTTGCTCCAATCAGAGGATATGATGATATAGACCCCATACTCTTATAGTTCAGTGAGAGTGAGCTGGTGGTTAATTCTGATAGGCCTCTACAGCTGGAGTCTGAACTTGAGACAGAGTGTTCTCAGAATCAGGGTCATAACACCCCCCTGGGTTATTATAGCATCTAGCTCCAAAGAGGTCCAGTGTACCCGGAGGAGAATCTTCTTCTTCCATATCTCCCAGGAGACAGACCGTTATTATACGCAGGGATCCTCAAACTACGGCCCTCCAGCTGTTGTGGAACTACAAATCCCATGAGGCAGTCACAGACATGACTAGGCATGATGGGAATTGTAGTTCCTGAACACCTGGAGGGCCGTACTTTGAAGACCCCCCCTGGGTTATTATAGCATCTAGCTCCAAAGAGGTCCAGTGTACCCGGAGGAGAATCTTCTTCTTCCATATCTTCCAGGAGACAGACCGTTATTATACGCAGGGATCCTCAAACTACGGCCCTCCAGCTGTTGTGGAACTACAAATCCCATGAGGCAGTCACAGACATGACTAGGTATGATGGGAATTGTAGTTCCTGAACACCTGGAGGGCCGTACTTTGAAGACCCCCCCTCCTGGGTTATTATAGCATCTAGCTCCAAAGAGGTCCAGTGTACCCCGAGGAGAATCTTCTTCTTCCATATCTCCCAGGAGACAGACCGTTATTATACGCAGGGATCCTCAAACTACGGCCCTCCAGCTGTTGTGGAACTACAAATCCCATGAGGCATTCACAGACATGACTAGACATGATGGGAATTGTAGTTCCTGAACACCTGGAGGGCCGTACTTTGAAGACCCCTCCTGGGTTATTATTATAGCATCTAGCTCCAAAGAGGTCCAGTGTACCCGGAGGAGAAAGTCTATCTTCTTCCATATCTCCCAGGAGACAGACCGTTATTATACGCAGGGATCCTCAAACTACGGCCCTCCAGCTGTTGTGGAACTACAAATCCCATGAGGCATTCACAGACATGACTAGGCATGATGGGAATTGTAGTTCCTGAACACCTGGAGGGCCGTACTTTGAAGACCCCCCTCTCCTGGGTTATTATTATAACATCTAGCTCCAAAGAGGTCCAGTGTACCCCGAGGAGAATCTTCTTCTTCCATATTTCCCAGGAGACAGACCGTTATTATACGCAGGGATCCTCAAACTACGGCCCTCCAGCTGTTGTGGAACTACAAATCCCATGAGGCAGTCACAGACATGACTAGGTATGATGGGAATTGTAGTTCCTGAACACCTGGAGGGCCGTACTTTGAAGACCCCCCCTCCTGGGTTATTATAGCATCTAGCTCCAAAGAGGTCCAGTGTACCCGGAGGAGAATCTTCTTCTTCCATATCTCCCAGGAGACAGACCGTTATTATACGCAGGGATCCTCAAACTACGGCCCTCCAGCTGTTGTGGAACTACAAATCCCATGAGGCATTCACAGACATGACTAGACATGATGGGAATTGTAGTTCCTGAACACCTGGAGGGCTGTACTTTGAAGACCCCCCCTCCTGGGTTATTATAGCATCTAGCTCCAAAGAGGTCCAGTGTACCCGGAGGAGAATCTTCTTCTTCCATATCTCCCAGGAGACAGACCGTTATTATACGCAGGGATCCTCAAACTACGGCCCTCCAGCTGTTGTGGAACTACAAATCCCATGAGGCATTCACAGACATGACATGATGGGAATTGTAGTTCCTGAACACCTGGAGGGCCGTACTTTGAAGACCCCCCTCTCCTGGGTTATTATTATAGCATCTAGCTCCAAAGAGGTCCAGTGTACCCCGAGGAGAATCTTCTTCTTCCATATCTCCCAGGAGACAGACCGTTATTATACGCAGGGATCCTCAAACTACGGCCCTCCAGCTGTTGTGGAACTACAAATCCCATGAGGCAGTCACAGACATGACATGATGGGAATTGTAGTTCCTGAACACCTGGAGGGCCGTACTTTGAAGACCCCCCCTCCTTACCAACAAGCTGGGGGGGGGGGGGGGTCATCCAGTCCCCAGAAACTAGGAGCAGATCTAAGAGGGGAAGAGAAATATAAAAAGAAGCCTATCCCTACTCCCTGACCATGGAGCGCAGCATTAAGGCCGCGTCCTGCTAAGGGCTTGGAAGTCTCTATCTGTAGGCTTGTGGTGATAAAAAAAGAAGTGTTTTCAAGCCCTTACAGAAGGCCATCAAGGAGGAGGATGATCGGAGCCGATGAGGGAGCTGGTTCCCCACAATATGGTATGAGGCCATAGACAAGAACAGAGATCAGGTAGAGAAAAAAAAGTGGGGGGGGGGTAAAAGCAAAAAGACGGCCACAATATGGTATGAGGCCATAGAGAAGAACAGAGATCAGGTAGAGAGAAAAAAAAAAGTGGGGGGGGGGGGGTAAAAGCAAAAAGACGGCCACAATATGGTATGAGGCCATAGAGAAGAACAGAGATCAGGTTTATTCCAAGAAGTGGGGACAACCCTGCCTCCTTCCCCTCTCCACTTGACACAGATGTGATGTTTGGCCTTTGCGCAGGGTTTATTACCCCACCTAATGAAGGATGGGCCAAAGCCTTGTAGTAGCCCCCGCCGCCCCCATAGGTATGTGCAGTCCAGGCTGTCCAGAGCCAGCAATGCCCTAGGGCCCTCGTTATCATTGGCAATCTGGACTCTTCTTCTTCTTCTATGAAAGCTCGGTGACCTGGAATAAATCCCGACTGGTCAGAATGGAGAAGGCGCACCCTTTAATCTTGTTGCCAGGATTTTTACGTTGGTGCAGAGTAATGAAATTGGACAATATTAATGATGAATATCTAGTGTGAACCATATATATATATATATACCAAAAGGACAAATAGATGAATAGATGCGCGGCGCACGCACGCACGCTTCGTACGCCTCGGCCAGCCCCAGAAAAGCTTCCACATCCAGCTGGCTGTTGTTGGCTATGCTGAACAGAAGTTTGAGTGTGTGAGTCAGTTCCATACGTAGGACTTTGCACAGGGGGTAGGACGAGTAAAGGAAGAGCCGTTGGTGCAGAGTAATGAAATTGGACAATATTAATGATGAATATCTAGTGTGAACCATATATATATATATATACACCAAAAGGACAAATAGATGAATAGATGCGCGGCGCACGCACGCTTCGTACGCCTCGGCCAGCCCCAGAAAAGCTTCCACATCCAGCTGGCTGTTGTTGGCTATGCTGAACAGAAGTTTGAGTGTGTGAGTCAGTTCCATACGTAGGACTTTGCACAGGGGGTAGGACGAGTAAAGGAAGAGCCGTTGGTGCAGAGTAATGAAATTGGACAATATTAATGATGAATATCTAGTGTGAACCATATATATATATATATACACCAAAAGGACAAATAGATGAATAGATGCGCGGCGCACGCACGCTTCGTACGCCTCGGCCAGCCCCAGAAAAGCTTCCACATCCAGCTGGCTGTTGTTGGCTATGCTGAACAGAAGTTTGAGTGTGTGAGTCAGTTCCATACGTAGGACTTTGCACAGGGGGTAGGACGAGTAAAGGAAGAGCCGTTGGTGCAGTAGGTAGACGCCCGTCAGCCAGATCATTTGTAAAAAATAAAGGTAGGACTCCCGTCCGATGTAATCGCACACGCCGAGCGAGTTGATAAAACACTCCATGGGTTGAGAAATGCACAGTTCCTCAGAGTTGCACATGGCCACCCATTCCATCACCTCTTTGGTGCTCGGGCGATTGTTCTGGTAGTTCCCGGTCCCCCATTCGTTCCGGTGATACTTTTTGCTGTAGCATATCCTG
Organism: Rana temporaria; assembly: GCF_905171775.1. Classification (NCBI taxonomy): domain Eukaryota; kingdom Metazoa; phylum Chordata; class Amphibia; order Anura; family Ranidae; genus Rana; species Rana temporaria. Next base: position 10,897 of record NW_024404558.1, on the reverse strand, counting down.
CAGGAGTACATGGCGAAAATGTGCAACTTGGATTTCAATAACCCAGGCGAAACCTGAGTCGGGGTGTCTCTCAGGAGGGCCACGAAGGTCCGCATCCTCTTCATGACGCAACATCTCGGGATGCTCCAACACCGGTAGCATGTGGCCGTGCCTGTCTCTGGAGTAAAGAGCCCGAGCGAGCCCCGTGCACAGTTCCATCGGGCCCTTGCTAAAGACTGGCTCGTCTGGGTCTCGCAAAAAGTGGTAGGGGCTCGGCTCGAGGTAGTAGACCTGGGAGCTGCCGTCGCTGAAGGTCTGGTACAGATGGGGTCTGACGTACCAGTTGACGGAGGCGTACGAACCTGGTTCCTCCATTATCCCGTCCAGGGGGTGCACGTTGGGTACGTGCGTCACGGTCTGCATCACGTCGCTGGGCGGTTGTCTGGGAGGAAAGAGTGTGGCCTTCTCACCTGCCCACGTCTCAGGTGAGAGCTCAATTCCCCAGGAAGCAAAGAAAACTTTAGGTTAAACTCAGACAATGCCCTCTTCTTTTACGTTCTATAGAGACATCTGCCCTAGGTACGGACCCAAAGAAAATCCTCAATGTCTTCCCCAAAACCGTGTGTTTTTTTTTTACAATAAACCTGTTGAAACGTGAACTTCCTTGTGCCTTTTTCTCTCTCTTTGGTGCTACGTTGGGGGGAGCATGTGACAGCAAAGTTTTTGAGTATGGAAACTTTGCCTGGTTGCCCAGGCTGAGGGAAATCGCAACATAGAGGTATGGGTTTGGGATTATTTAATACAGAGGTGGTGGCCGTACTGTTTCTGGTCACAGATACGAGAGTACACAAAGGCGCGATGAATGGCCAGAAAATGTGAACATTATTTTCAATTTTTTTTTTACTTTCACAGTATGTCCTTTTGTAGCGCTTGTGTGTTTAGCTCGTACGACATACCTCTCCGAAGGGGCTTTACCAAGACTTGTGTATTTTTTTCTTGTACGGTATACCCCTCCGAAGCGGTGTTATTTCTTACCCTTTGTATCACATAACCATCAGCGGCTTTAAGCCTGGCACCATACGCAATAAAATAACTTATCTTCTATACCAGTAAGGGAATGCAGTCTTTAAATGAAATTTCAATCGTTTTTATTTTCAAAACATACTTTTAGTTGAGAGGTACAGACTTCAGATACAATATAATTACAAGGTACATTGTAGTGTCAGCACGGTATATGAAACAGCCACAAAATATAAAAATACAACACGTAACTTTTAATCTGAGTCGGAGTCGGATTCGGAAGCTGTTGGAATAAACTCTAAGCTCTTAATCTTTTTCATACGGCAAGAGCTGGAAGAGCGTGCCCTGCTGCGTTTGCTAAAGCTGTTATCTCTAACCCTTCGCCTACCAGAGCTTTCGCCCATAACGCTGGAGGCTTTGCGCACCTCAGGTGAAACTTCCATCTCCGACAGGGGAGATCTGAAAGAGCTGACGGAAGAAGTCCTTTTAGCTCCCGTGACAAAGTTAAACTTTGGGACGTTTTCAATCTCTGGGGTTTTGGGCAACACGTCTATGGGGTCTACCTCATTCTCATCCTCGTCTAGGGATATAGCAAGGTTGGGCGGAACGCGTCTGAACCCGCTTCTCTTGACCGTGTGCTTCTGCTTAAGCAGACCCGTGCCGTAATTCTTACACAGTTCTACCACGTAGGCCACTATCTGTTTCTGCAACATGGGCTCTTTGCTATTATACGCCCAAGACACGGTTTGAAAGAAGGCTGCCGGGTGAAGCTGCGTGGCCATGATTTCACACGTGGCTATGTACACTTTGGCTATATCCTTGTAATACAATTGTAAATACTCTTCGGCCGTCATGTCTTTCTCTAGCACCTTAGACACGCATTTAGCGGCCAGGTCTTCGTACTCGGCGTAGGTCACATTGTACTTTATGTCTCCCAAGATGATAGCTACTTTGTCTCTGACTGACTCTACAGTGTTCTGTTCGGGAAGGGTGCAGGCTATGTACTTTTGGAACCTACTCTTTTTCTCCAGCTCGGGCATTACCTTGTGGGGATCGCTCGTGTCTTTGGCGGGGGGCAGATGAGGAAGGCTGTTACGCTCTGCGTAAACCATCATCCTGTTCTGCGAGTCTAGCATGGGAGCCAAGTCTGGTATGTGGATCATGTCAGGGTTGACTTCGATGTCACAAAGGTCCAGGATCGGCAAGCGGCACGTACAGCAGAGGGTAGCCAGAGAGGCAGAAGTGGAGGGTAGCGTGATGGCGATCTCCTGCGTTTGCCTGTCGGCTGCGCAAGACTGGCAAAAATCGACCACGGGGATCAGGGACTGCTCTGCACCCATACCGCCCTCCATGTCGGTGCGGAGAACAATCTTAATCATGTCTTTGCGTACCTCTCTTTTGCCAATCTTACTTCTGGGTATCACCTTGCCGCCGGCCATGTACAAAATCAGAGTTTTGGAAGGGTTGATGTGGATCTTGGGCAGGGTGAAGATACTCTTGGTAAATTTACCGGGCTCTATCTCTTCCCTTTCGTCTTCGTCCATCACAGCGTGCCTGACCTTAAAAACCTCTTCGTTTGCCCTATCTAAGATGTCTAAGTTCAGGTCGGAGAAGGACATGTGTTTGTAATCTGTCAGTATGTTACCCACATCTAAATTAGCAGCCGCCATTGTCGCTTTTATGTTTTCGAGGGACATGGGCTTAACCTTGGAGGGCTCGTTGGTGGTGCTCACCCTGTCTCCCTGCACGTTGTAAAGCAAAGCGCACGGCAGTATGGCGCGGGTACCCAACTGAAATAACTTTGTGATGGTCAGGCCCAACTGCTCCGGTGTCATTTCTCTAACTCTCAACATCTTCTCTGTCTCTTCCACAAACATTCTCACCGACTCTGTCTGGTACATATATCTATACACCTTTTGCCAAATCACGTCCACCCCGTACTTGCAGTTGGGGTAGGGGTATTCGCCCTTGGCGCCGTAATACAGTTTATCAGATTTACAACAGTGCTCGTATAACAACTGAACGGCCTGGTGGGGGTTCGAAAAGGCGTGTTTTCTCAGCAGGCACAAGAGCAGCACGCTCCTGGCTATGGCAAAGATTTTGAGTCCCCAGTAGTACACTTCTTTGGTGCTAAAGTCGTGCTTGATCAGGTCCGCGAGACGCAGCTGACAGAGCACCTCCGCGTTCTGCACAGCGAACTCTTCCTTGCGGTAACACAATTCTATCAGAGACCTCAGGTCGTCAAAAGTGTGGATGCTCTTGGGCTTGTTGCCCTTGGAAAAGTTAATCTGTTTGCTGTAAGAGTAGTGGATTCTCATCTCGATGGTGAGGCAGATTTGGGCAAGGGTTACTATCTCAGAGTGCAGGGTGGGGGCGGGGGGTACCGGGGCAGGCGTCTTGTCGCCGCAAGAAGGCTTGGGGCTGCGGCCGGCATCGGAGGAGGTCAGAAGGGTGTTGAGGGTCCCGAAAAGCTCTTCCATTCTCGCGTTATTGGTAAAGTACTTGTGGTGCAGTGTTTTTTGGGCCATGGCGTGCATGAGGGGGTTGTCGGACAGGCATCCCATTTTCAACATGCTGTAAGTAAGTCCAGAGATTTCCTCAGAGTCTTGAGCTCCCATGATAATGGGTGCCCGGTTGGTGGGATACAAAGCTTTCTCCATCTGGGGGTGTGGTGGGGTAACCACGTAGGGATAGTACGCCTTGTCCAGCTTATCCTTTAAAATCTCATCGGTGGGTATAGCAATGTCGAGGGTGAGCGCAGACAGCTCGTCTTTGAGCATCAGCGGTTTGATTTTGGGCATTATGGGACATATGGTGCACTTGTTCCGGGGGTCGTGCACATGATGGAACTTGGCAGACTCCCTGTCTGCCGTCTCGCAGTCTTTGGTCAGGTCGAATAGGTTGCTCAGGGGGTCTTGGGCTTTTTGCAGGTTTCGGCTCATTTCGTTGTACAGCACCTCTATGGTATCCAAAGGGTGCTCTTTCAAAGTCTTTGTGTGAGCTTTGGTGATGAGTTCCTGCATCAGCTTTATGTACTCTGTGCCAAACTCTACCACCTTGGGTTTGCTCTTGCAGTCTGCGCCTTTGGACATCTGAGCTTTTAGCTTCTCGTCTAGCCTCATGCTCTTGAGGTAGATCTGCTTTTCGCTAAGGGCGGCCAAGTTATGCTTGGACTCTGTTTCTTCGTCGGAGGCCTTGGGCGCTTGTGTCGAAGAGACCTTTGGTATCCGAGCTGCCGCCGGGCTAGACTTCAGGATGGTACTCACGTCCGAACTGTAGAAGCAAGGCACCTTGGTCTGGTGGTAGGCTTCGGGCACTATGAAGGCGTGGAAGGGACCCTCAATCTGCTGGATGTCTTTGATGGACATAACGTTTTCTACCTTGTCCTTCATGCGATCTGGGTCGGTCCTCTCCATGTACGTGGCCACGTTGTTGTAGCTCTTCAGGCAGCCGTCGAGGTTAGACTCTATTTCAACTAGCTTGACTTGAAATTCCATGGCTGGTTGTGGCGTTGGCGTGCTGCTAAAGGCTAGTTTGGCTTTTAACAGGCGTCGTGCACGGTTGGTGGTTGATGTCGATTCTCGGCCTCCTCTGTTTATACAGCATATTTTTGCATTTTAGGACGGAGGGTACTCGGCCCCTTCGTAGAGCCGTATCTTTTTTATTTTGCGGACGCCGGCCGGGTCACGGATAAAGGGTTGGCCGGCGGGTTCTCGCCGACGGAGAGGGCTTGTTTAGTACGTGACAATGCGAGTGTGACTTGACGACCCAAATAAAGAGGGAGTCTTTAGTACGTGTGCGGTAAAGGTTGGTCGGCGCTGATACAGTAAAAATGAACAGCGTTGGCTTTTCTTGAAAAGAGCCTGGGGTATACGGACCGGTCTATAAACAAAAAGCCTAAGGGCTGAGAGTATACGGACCTGCTTGCTAGACTTTTACTTTTAAAAAGCCTAAGGGAAAATAAAGCTTGAAAACCTTAAAGTTTTACGTTGTGCCGTGCCAAGCTAACCGTAGCAAACTGAGAAAATGTTTACAAGTCCCCAAAAACCTACCGCGCACGTGCACGCAGAAATACCTTCGTAGGGCTTCTATCTATTTTTTAGCTTCGTGCAGCAGGAGGCATATCGTGGTCATTTATGTATACCTTCGTAGGCCTTCTATCTTTTTTTTTAACTTTGTGCGGCTGGAGGGATCTTGTGGTCGTTTATGGGTAAGACACCTTATATACCTTCGTAGGGCTACGCGCAGCACTGTAACTTTTATACCTTCGTAGGGCTACGCGCAGCACTTGTAAATATTTCTATCTTTTTTTTTACTTTGTCTCGGTGGAGGCATCTTGTGGTAATTTATGAATATTAGACCTTATACTTTCGAAGGTTTTCGTGCAGCACATGTAACTTTTATACCTTCGTAGGGCTACGCGCAGCACTTGTAAATATTTCTATCTTTTTTTTTTTTACTTTGTCTCGGTGGAGGCATCTTGTGGTAATTTATGAATACTACACCTTATACCTTCGTAGGGCTACGCGCAGCACGTGTAATTTTTATACCTTCGTAGGGCTACGTGCAGCACTTGTAAATACTTCTAAATAGTCTTCTTCATCGTACCTTCTGGACACCAGAGCGTAGAATCTTTATACCTTTTAGTGGGGTAGCACGCAAGATCTTCACACCATAAGAGTAAACCAGTGTCTAGGCAAAAAATAAAGTTTACATTTTTTATTTTCACACAAGCTTGGGTACACGAGTATATATACAGGCACACATTTTCAATCCTTGCATATCACAAGGCAGGGTTATATAGTCTAAGGTAACAAAATAAAGTAGTTTACTTCGGGGGAGGGGGGTATAACCTTCTTCTTGCGTCTCCCCAAAGGTTACGCAATCACCCTCTTCTCCCTGGGGTGAGGAGGTGGAAGAGGGGATGCTGCGGGTAAGGGGCTGGCGAGGACAGAATAAAAAGCGCCTTAGTCTGTGGTTTTGTTCGTATGTGAATGTAATGTATAAAGACATTTATAGTTTGGTGCTGGTAAATGGTTGGAAAACTGACCCCTTCGAGGTTCTCTCGGGGGTCAGACAAGGCTGCCCTCTCTCACCTCTGCTTTTTGTTTGCTGTATAGAGCTATTCGCCCAAAGCATCAGACGGAACCCAGAGATCAGAGGGATTACCGCACCAGGACCGGAAAGACGGGAGGTCAAGTGCTCGCTCTACATGGATGACGTGACGGTGTTCTGTGCCGACCAGCGCTCCATCGACACCCTCGTCCAGACGTGCGAATACTTCGGCCAAGCTTCAGGGGCAAAGGTCAACTGCGGGAAGTCGGAAGTCATGATCTTCGGAAAGTGGTTCCTGCCTGCTTCTGCACCCATACCGTTCAGCCTCAAAGCGGATTTCATCAAAATTCTTGGAGTCTGGTTTGAAGCAGAGGGCGCAGCCCTGAAGTCCTGGGAGGAAAGACTGGCTAAGATGAGACAGAAGTTTGGACTTTGGAGCAACAGAGAACTTACCATCGAAGGGAAAACACTGGTACTCCGCAGCGAGATTCTCCCTGTGTTGCAGTACCTCGCCCAGGCCTGGCCCCCCCGGGACAACACCTGCAAGGCCATCACTTCATCTGGGGCTCCAAAATGGACAGAGTAAAGCGTACTGTTATGTTCAAGGAACCTCTCAAGGGCGGTAAGGGCGTGCCCGACATCGCCACATTACTGAGGGTGTTCTTTGCCTGTAACTGCATCCGCAGGACTTTGGTTGACAGAACTGTGGACTCTGGCGGTAACTCCATGTCCCGTTTTTTCCTCCTGCCTCTTTGGAAGTCTCTTGGATGGGACAAATGGGACAGTTCCATCCCCTACAACTGGGATGCTCCATGGTATTACTTGGATACTTTCAAGTTCATCAAGGAGCTGGGGCTGCATGGAGTTAAGCCTGACTTGTGGAAGCCAAAAACTATCTACAAGTTGATCAGAGCATCGGACATCTTGGAGTCGATTCCAGGCCTCCCTTCAGCCACTTGCAAAGTGGTGTGGAGGAATGTTTCTTCAAAGAGACTCACCAACAGGCACAAATATCAGGCATGGATGGAAATCCAAGGGGGATTGCTACTCAGGACATTCTTGCATGCCAGAAACCTGTGCAGATACACGCACTGCCCCTTTTGCATCATCCAGGAGGAAACATCTTATCATGTTTTCTGGGAGTGCCCCTTTGCACAGGGCCTGTTGGCGGCCTTGGAACCTGAACTTAAAGACTTTGTACCACAGACTGCTATTACACACTTTGGTGTGTTAAACGGACTCTTCTGTGGGACTCACTCACAGGAGGACATTGACAGTGCCTGGCGGGTGCTGTGCTGCTTTAAAGACGCTTTATGGTACGCCAGGAACCGCCGCGTACACCACCGGCAGAGGATGTCCATTGAGGACTGTCGCAGACTGACCTTCAGTCTGCTGAGAGACTATACCTTGAGGGACTTTAAGGAGGAAGAGGACGTCTGAAGATTTCCCCTTCCCCCTGACATTGACATTTCTAGACACGCTTTTTTGAACTACTGTTTTCAGGGTAATGCGGCGTCATGAACGGTGTTTCATGACGTGGGCCAGCTCTTGGTACTGCAACTGCTCCTTTTGGAAGGCCGAGCTAAACCGAAAGGGGTTCTCCAGGTGCATCTCCAAAAGCTTTTTGGTAGGCAGCCCCTTGGCTACCGAGATCCACAGGAGTGCGGTGGGGCTGCTGTTAAAGTTTCTGACAAAGTTGACGGCTTGCCTCTGTTTCGGGGTCAGGTCGGTCAGGCAGTAGGCCGAGGTCTGGGGATCCCTGAGCCTGTTGTAAGAGTACTTGAAAAGATCCCTCTCTTTGTTTGTCGCCTGCAGCAGGCCGGCCAGGAACCTGCCTTCGAAGAGGTTGTAGAGAAGCTGCATTTGGTCTTTAGCGAGCCCCAGGTCGTAGAGGTACTGCTGGCACACGGCGTAGTGGTTGTTTTTGGAAATTACGTGCAGCGCGTTAAACTCTTTCGCGGTCAGAGCGTGATGGGTAAAAAGGTAAAGTAGGGACTAGTAGTCGTTTTTGGGCTCGGGGAAGGGCTCTCGGGGCATCTCCCAAGACGCCGCCTCCTGGGACCATTGGTCTGCCGTCGCCTTGGGGGGGTACAAAGAGTCCGGTTTGGGCGGCAGGAGGGGCAGGTAGCCCTTGGGCGCGAGTTCCTCCACGGGCACTCGGATCGGGGATGGAAGATGTGGGTGAAATCAGGGCCGAGTGCCTTGTGCGCGTTCTGTAGAGCAGAGTCTTGCGAGGCGGGGGCTGAAGGCCTCGGCGGGGATAAAGAGTCTCGGAGGGTTGTCGGGGTGTTAGCGGTACAGATAGTGTTAGCGTTGCAGAGGGTTAGGGTTAGGGTATTAGCGGTACAGATAGTGTTAGGGTTAGGGTTAGGGGTTAGGGCTAGGGTATTAGCGTTAGGGTTAGGGTTAGGGTGTTAGCGGTACAGATAGTGTTAGCGGTGCAGTCAGGCTCAGGCTCCGACCCTTTCCGTCCCGTCTAACATCACTCTCTCGCGTAGCACGCGCAAACCAACCCCTTGCCGGGTTAGGGTGTTAGCGGTACAGATAGTGTTAGCGGTGCAGAGGGTTAGGGTTAGGGTTAGGGTATTAGCGGGTTAGGGTTAGGGTATTAGCGGGTTAGGGTATTAGCGGTACAGATAGTGTTAGGGTTAGGGGTAGAGGGTTAGGGTTAGGGTGTTAGCGGTACAGATAGTGTTAGCAGTGCAGTCAGGCTCAGGCTCCGACCCTTTCCGTCCCGTCTAACATCACTCTCTCGCGCGGCACGCGCAAACCAACCCCTTGCCGGGTTAGGGTGTTAGCGGTACAGATAGTGTTAGCGGTGCAGAGGGTTAGGGTTAGGGTTAGGGTATTAGCGGTACAGATAGTGTTAGGGTTAGGGTTAAGGTTAGGGTATTAGCGGTACAGATAGTGTTAGGGTTAGGGTTAGGGTCAGGGTATTAGCGGTACAGATAGTGTTAGGGTTAGGGTTAGGGTATTAGCGGTACAGATAGTGTTATTGTTAGGGTTAGGGTTAGGGTTAGGGTATTAGCGGTACAGATAGTGTTAGGGTTAGGGTTAGGGTTAGGGTATTAGTGGTACAGATAGGGTTAGGGTTAGGGGTTAGGGTTAGGGTTAGGGTATTAGCGGTACAGATAGTGTTAGGGTTAGGGTTAGGGTCAGGGTATTAGCGGTACAGATAGTGTTAGGGTTAGGGTTAGGGTATTAGCGGTACAGATAGTGTTATTGTTAGGGTTAGGGTTAGGGTATTAGCGGTACAGATAGTGTTAGGGTTAGGGTTAGGGTTAGGGTATTAGTGGTACAGATAGGGTTAGGGGTTAGGGTTAGGGTATTAGCGGTACAGATAGTGTTAGGGTTAGGGTTAGGGTTAGGGTTAGGGTTAGGGTTAGGGTTAGGGTTAGGGTTAGGGTTAGGGTTAGGGTTAGGGTTAGGGTTAGGGTTAGGGTTAGGGTTAGGGTTAGGGTTAGGGTTAGGGTTAGGGTTAGGGTTAGGGTTAGGGTTAGGGTTAGGGTTAGGGTTAGGGTTAGGGTTAGGGTTAGGGTTAGGGTTAGGGTTAGGGTTAGGGTTAGGGTTAGGGTTAGGGTTAGGGTTAGGGTTAGGGTTAGGGTTAGGGTTAGGGTTAGGGTTAGGGTTAGGGTTAGGGTTAGGGTTAGGGTTAGGGTTAGGGTTAGGGTTAGGGTTAGGGTTAGGGTTAGGGTTAGGGTTAGGGTTAGGGTTAGGGTTAGGGTTAGGGTTAGGGTTAGGGTTAGGGTTAGGGTTAGGGTTAGGGTTAGGGTTAGGGTTAGGGTTAGGGTTAGGGTTAGGGTTAGGGTTAGGGTTAGGGTTAGGGTTAGGGTTAGGGTTAGGGTTAGGGTTAGGGTTAGGGTTAGGGTTAGGGTTAGGGTTAGGGTTAGGGTTAGGGTTAGGGTTAGGGTTAGGGTTAGGGTTAGGGTTAGGGTTAGGGTTAGGGTTAGGGTTAGGGTTAGGGTTAGGGTTAGGGTTAGGGTTAGGGTTAGGGTTAGGGTTAGGGTTAGGGTTAGGGTTAGGGTTAGGGTTAGGGTTAGGGTTAGGGTTAGGGTTAGGGTTAGGGTTAGGGTTAGGGTTAGGGTTAGGGTTAGGGTTAGGGTTAGGGTTAGGGTTAGGGTTAGGGTTAGGGTTAGGGTTAGGGTTAGGGTTAGGGTTAGGGTTAGGGTTAGGGTTAGGGTTAGGGTTAGGGTTAGGGTTAGGGTTAGGGTTAGGGTTAGGGTTAGGGTTAGGGTTAGGGTTAGGGTTAGGGTTAGGGTTAGGGTTAGGGTTAGGGTTAGGGTTAGGGTTAGGGTTAGGGTTAGGGTTAGGGTTAGGGTTAGGGTTAGGGTTAGGGTTAGGGTTAGGGTTAGGGTTAGGGTTAGGGTTAGGGTTAGGGTTAGGGTTAGGGTTAGGGTTAGGGTTAGGGTTAGGGTTAGGGTTAGGGTTAGGGTTAGGGTTAGGGTTAGGGTTAGGGTTAGGGTTAGGGTTAGGGTTAGGGTTAGGGTTAGGGTTAGGGTTAGGGTTAGGGTTAGGGTTAGGGTTAGGGTTAGGGTTAGGGTTAGGGTTAGGGTTAGGGTTAGGGTTAGGGTTAGGGTTAGGGTTAGGGTTAGGGTTAGGGTTAGGGTTAGGGTTAGGGTTAGGGTTAGGGTTAGGGTTAGGGTTAGGGTTAGGGTTAGGGTTAGGGTTAGGGTTAGGGTTAGGGTTAGGGTTAGGGTTAGGGTTAGGGTTAGGGTTAGGGTTAGGGTTAGGGTTAGGGTTAGGGTTAGGGTTAGGGTTAGGGTTAGGGTTAGGGTTAGGGTTAGGGTTAGGGTTAGGGTTAGGGTTAGGGTTAGGGTTAGGGTTAGGGTTAGGGTTAGGGTTA